>NW_021318496.1:181201-242495 GCF_001605985.2 Dendrobium catenatum | reverse complement strand
TAGAAAATGGGAACGATGGAAGAAATCGTAGGGAAAAACACTAGCAAACGATTGTATTCCCCTGTATAATGCAAGAAACAAGCAAGATAACTTTCCTTCGATTCGAGAGGAAGGAAATAACTCTCCAATCTCTAGCCGTAGTCTAGAGCCCAAAACAAGAAAACCACAAGAACTTCAAGAAACTTCAAAATGCGAGATAACCCTAATCCCCCCCTTCTCACTCTATTTAACCATAAAGGAGTTTTACAAAAGACCTCACTACCCCAAATATTTCAAAATATCTCTAAAAAAAGACTCCTAAAACGCCCTATCACGTCGCGCTCCTCCGCCTGTTTGCGCGCAGTTCCGTCGGGTGAAGACCTGGACCGGTCCAGGGTGGACCGGTCCAGCCGGCTCCAATGCCGGCTTAACATAGACCTATTTCTTACTAACACTCATCCTGACATACTTCTATCAAAAACAAGTGCGTAGGAAATGATCCATTTTAGATTGTGACAGAGAGGGAGAATATGACTAGACTTATCTCTTACTAACACCCATCATGACATACTTCTATTAAGACCAAGTGAGCAGAAAATGGTCCATTCAAACTTCCAAAACTTCAAGTTTCACAAAACTTAAAATCAAAATCAACATTTCATAACTGAAAGCATATTTAAACACATCTAGTAAATAACTCAAGTAAAATATAGAGATTTACTAAACTTTAAAATATTATTTACATACCCAAAAATGTTTGTACAATTTTTACTTTAACCTCTATGTACTTTGACCTCTATGTACATCAAAACGAATGTACAAAAAAGGGCAATCAACCGTCCTGCCTAGTGCTCCACCGGCTCCTCATTTCCTGCAGTACAACTATTGCTAATGAACTAGAACTCAATGAAATACACAAGTAATGTATAAGAAATAATAATATATTTGTAATCAATTGGGAACAACATGAAAATTCTATAATAAACATAAAAACTATACAAAAGCATCATTTCATGTTTTGTTCATTGATCAATATTTTAAGCAAGTCATATGATGATTATAGTCTTTTGCACACTCACAACTCTCTAAATCAAGGTTGGGTCTGTATTATCAACTTTTAGATTTAACTTTGCTCTCTCATTTAAGGATGGGTCCGAATTACCAACTTTTAAAATTAAGAGAGTGTAGGCTTACCTTGTCAGGTCTTTCACATTTACTTGTGCGAGCATATCCCCTATATATGACTTTTCTCACATTTCTAATACATTTCACATTTGATACTTTGATGATTTAGTAACTAAATACATGATGAAATTGGAATTTAATGCTATCATAATTATATCAAATATGAGGTTTGTAATTATATGAAATTTTTTAATATTTTCAATGGCATCGTTTGGGCATTTCACCTTGCTAGGAATTGATTCTTTTAGATCCTGTCTTCTTTTCCTTTTGTACACCACCTCTACCAAGCCTCTCCTCATTCAACCCACTCCTTCCCTTAGCTCTCTTCCCCATTTCGTTAATTGAATTCAACAACAATCCACTAAATTTGTCTTTTTATTGTGTTTAACAGCTATTTTCAGCAACTGCGGCAACATTTTAGCAAAATTCAACAACCACCATTACCTAATATCAACAAACAACAATGCCCTTAACTGCTCTTAGATTTACCTCTTCCTTTTCCTCACTGATTTCAACAATTACATGATGAAATTGGAATTTAATGCTATCATAATTATATCAAATGGGAGGTTTGTAATTATATGAAATTTTTTACTATTTTCAATGACATCGTTTGGGCATCTCACCTTGCTAGAAATTGATTCTTTTAGATCATGTCTTCTTTTCCTTTTGTACACCACCTCTACCAAGCCTCTCCCATTCAACCCACTCCTTCCCTTAGCTCTCTTCCTCTAGCTCTCTTCCCCATTTCGTTAACTGAATTCAACAACAATCCACTAAATTTGTCTTTTTATTGCGTTTAACGGCTAGTTTCAGCAACTGCGGCAACATTTTACCAAAATTCAACAACCACCATTACCTAATATCAACAAACAACAATGCCCTTAACTGCTCTTAGATTTTCCTCTTCCTTTTCCTCACTGATTTCAACAATTACAGTTGATTTCAGCAATTTATAGCAGCCTTGATCACTCCCCTTACTGATTTCAACACATAACATAGATTTCAACAACAAAAAACACTGATTGCAACCATTACCTCAATGTTTTATGAATTACAACAATTTATAGTAAATTACCTTATTAATTTTAGCAAATTATAGCCCATACCTAAGACATCCATTTTAGCTACGAACACCAACTCACCCCTCCTTAGATATTTACTCATTTTCACTGCACTAACAAGAAAGAATATTGCATTCTTCTCACAGGAAAAGTAGAAAGTCTTCTCATTTGGCAAACTAAACTTTATTTTTTTCTTTCGACATTCATTTGGCAAAGTGTTTAACTTGCATATCCATTCCTAAATGATATCAAATGTTTTAATAGGTGCAAAAATCAGTTATATTGAAAATTTGTGACCACGAATATCCAAATTCATAAAACACGTCCTACTGGCATGCAAACTATCCCCTGTCGGCATCATAACACATAAGGTAGGTGTAAAACATATGGTCTCAATAGATAAATCAGAATAAATACTTCAGAAATAAATGAATGGGAGGCACCAGAATTTAAAAAAAAAAAAGAAATCTACCAAATTTATTGAAAATCAAAAGCATACATGTAACTACCTCCTCTGACTATTTGAATTCCTAAGGTGTGATGGAAAACATTCGAGCTTTCACAGGTTGATTACCTTTAATATCTAATGCTTCTCCTCGTATTTGAATTGGTGGCTTCCCTTGCACTACTGGCTTTCCCAGATACTGAGTTTTCCTTGTCTGATTGCCTTCAAGATATCTCCTCTATTGTGCCTGCACCTAATATCCCTATGGTCTGGCATTGCTTCTTTTCTACTGAGGACAGTCAACCTTGCGATGACCAATTCGCAGCATCTAAAATATCTTCCAAAACCCACTAAACACTGGCATGAATGCCTCTTCCCGCACTGATCACACAGAGGTTTCTCAGGCTGTGTTACTTCTTCTTATTATAAAATTTTGGTTTCTTGCTTCTGAATCGATCATCAATTGCAAACATCTTCCTTTTACCTGGTTGTTGGCTCCCAACTGTGCTTAGAGAAATTTAACACATTTTCAATTTTTCTGGCTTTCTTCACTAAGACTGAAAGTTCACTAATATCAAAAGATACCAATCATAGTCGCAGCTAATCCATAAGGCCTCTCAAAAACCCATGTCATTTTTCCTCATGAGTGCTGACATAGTGAGGTGCATAGCGGGACAGAGATGTGAACTCGGCTTCATATTGCATAGCCGTCTTGGAACCCTAAGTCAGAATGAAGAATTTATCCTGCAGAGCTAGTTTCGCTGAAGGAGGAAGAAACCAGTCTCTAAATACCCTCAAAAATCATCCCACCATATGCTGGTGATAGGCACCAGTCCAAATTTCTCTCTATGTTGCATTTGCCACCATATTTTTACCTCTCCTTCCATAACAAAAGTGACAAATGGTACCTTTCTATTATCAGGACAGATCATATAATCTAGAATCTTCACTATCTTTAACAACCAGTCCTCAGCTATTGTTGGATCACTTGCACCTCTAAATGTTGACGGTTTAAAGGTCTGAAATAACTTTAAATGTTGATTCACTTCACTACCAAATTTAGATCTGGATTCACTACTGGTAGAAGATTTCTCCATAACAGCAAGCAACGCCTGTAGCCTACTCGCCTCCAGCTCACAGCCTGCTCGCAGGTTTGGGTGATTAACTATAGGGCTTGCATTAACAATGAACCTCAAAACAAGTATATAAAATTCTCTATAAGAATGGAACATTTACACCATCTAACTTTTCTCCTAGAAAATCAACATGAAATCGCTCGAATCATCAAAGTCAATTGAGGATCTTTCGGAGCCCACACAAGTTTCTCTCAACTCAATATCTCTATCTCACTTGATCCGACATGATATTCTTAGGGATTCCATATATACAAACTATATGTTCTATGTATAATTTAGGTAATTTCTCCCTTATCCTGCTTACCTTATTGGATATAACATAGGCAAGCATAGACAAATGATCGACAATCACCAAAATAATATTATAGACATGCAATGAGGGTAGTAGTCCCACCCTAAAGACCATCAAAATCCCCCCACTTCCCAGTAAAAATAATCAATGTCACAATTTACCACTAGGCCTCTAGCGTTCAATTTGACATTTAGGCCTGCTCGAGAAATTTGAAACATCTAGGCCACACTAACAATCCTTTAGTTCACGAAACATTTCCTACCTCCAAAGTGTGTAAAAATCCTAGAACAACGAGTCCTAAAGCAGTATCGATTGAATCTATTTATGATTTGTAATGCAAAATCTATTCTTGAATGAGAAAACTCCTTGATCATCTCACTTTAAATTTCATCCGCAACAAACCTTTGAATATTGTGCACTAGTTCAAGGTGTCTTTACTTTGTTCAAAGTGAATTTGATTTAATTAATAAAAGAACACATAATCTATTCTTAAGGGTGCGTTTGGGACGACTGCAGCTGTCGGTAAAGTAGGTTGCAAAGTTGTTGTACAAAAAGCTGCTTTCAGAAATTGTTGTACAAAAAGCAGTATATTTTATTTGGGAAGTATAACTGTCAAGTTGCTGTGCTGTAGCTATATGCGAATAAATTACCTTTATACCCTTATATATTGAGATGAAAAAAATGATGTAAATGTCAAAATTTTCAAAGAATTTATATGCTAATAAATAACAATTCTAAATAAAAATTGTATCAATTTTTATAAAATATTTTATAACTATTAAATACCATAAAATAATTTTTTTATAATGTACTATCATATTTTAAAATAATATGGAAAAAAATTATACTTCATACAAAACAAATTTTTTTCTAATGATAATATAACTATGATATATTTTTAAGATTTAATTAAAAAATTAACAAATATGTAATTACATATCATGAATGGCTATTTATATTTCTCATGAATAAATATTTTTATTACTTACCACCGTTCTGTTAAGGTGCAAGAAGATCAACAACCTTGATACCAATAAAAAGGATTTGATGCTCTGTTGCTTGATCAACAAAGGCAGGAGAGTATAGAGGAACTAAGGAACCAGAAACCTCTTTGCATAACCTAATGGCGGCGATGAGGAGCGTTCTGCTGAAGCACCTGAGGGTGAAAGTAGGATATCCTCTTCGATCGCCGGTGACGTTCTCTTTCTCCCAACTCCTCTGCCGCCACTTCTCGGAGGAAGTCAAGGGCTCGTTCCTGGACAAATCTGAGGTCACCGATCGGGTCATCACCGTGGTAAAAAACTTCCAGATGGTTGACCCCTCTAAGGTGACTCCAAAGGCTAATTTTCAAACTGACCTTGGACTGGACAGCTTAGACACCGTCGAGGTCGTTATGGCCCTCGAGGAAGAATTCGGCTTCGAGATTCCCAACAACGAAGCAGACAAGATTAGCTCCATCGATGTCGCCGTCGACTTCATCCTCTCTCGACAAGATTAGCAGACAAGATTGCTCTCCAATAACATTCATGATGCGGCCAAGGGTAGACTTATCCACAGGTACGGTAATAGGTGATTCGGTGTTCAACACCCAATTTCCCCAGTATCGATGCCCCTCTGTTCGGCGAGAAGGCAGGAGAGGAGGAAACTGGTGGATTAAGGGCGCGAGATCGGGGAAGGAATGGGAGGTCTGGCTTTTTGGAGATGAGAAACGGCAAGGGGAAGCGAGGATCTCACGTGAGGCCATGTCAAGGGAGAGCTAGGTTAAGCAACTGCTTATCCGAGATGGATGAGCTCGAGGAGGATGACGGTGGTAGTCGCGAATATTTGAAGGGGATTTTCGTCATTTTTCTACCGAAAGCAGCGGACCGCGGGAGAGAGTGAAAGGTCACGGGAAGCAATTACGTGCCGCGAATTTTTTCTGCCGCTGTTCTAACGATTTCATAACTTTTTATACAGTAAAGCAACAGTGCCGCCATCCCAAACGCGCCCTAAATGTGACAGTCCAATCATGATCACATAACATAAAATTTGAATTTAATCCACTCTAAATCTCTTGAAAAATCTTAACTAGTACACATTATTTGCATCATCTCAATTATTTGCATGAAACCAATGATGCGATTTTTCTAGACTTCCTAAACACATACTTGATTAATCGTAAGGTAACTATCATTAAGCAGACGCTGATTATACGTAATAAGCATACACATGGGTCATTCAATTGTGCACCATAAAAAATTACAAAAAAATGGTTAATTTGATATAAATTAAAATGCTCAAATATGAGAATACATGTTCAACTAACATATGAAAATTTCACCACAATGATTTCATATCAAAATCAAATAGAACAAGTCAAAAACCAATGTATCAAAATTCAAATTGAAAACACTTGTTTTAAGTTCTAACATGATTTAAGATTAAAAATCCCCATTCTTAAAACAACCTCTATCGGGTTAAAGAATCAATTTTAGAACACTCAGTTTTAAAGCCAGTGAAATTACCCTGGATTCCTACCTATATCGTCAATCAGTCACTATTCCAAATTTAACTTTAACTCTTCGTGTTTTCCAGCAATAATATGCATTATTTTCTTTCACAAATCTCCTGAAAAACATGATCTTCCATCTTCCATGGTAAATAAGTTCAGCACTTACACACAACACTATTTGACCTAAGTTATAAAAGTAATTGCATCATCAAAATCATGGGTAACTATAGAATCAGAGAAGTATACAATAAATTAGTTTTTTTAGTCTGTAAAGCATAACGAACTTATATTTAAAAATTGCATATAGAAGTCTTTTTTTATGTTAATATTTATCAATATAAATTTATATATAATTTATGAATCATATACTCAATGGTGTATAAATTTGAGTGCATGCATGCACATTATCATGCGCATTTCAATAGAAGATATTTGAAATATCATGTGTCAAAATAAAGAACATATATACCTGATTTGTAAGGGCAATGATACATGCAGTTGAAGACCCTCTAGCTTTTGTGCTAATGTAAGCTTTCTCCAAAACCCTTGCCGGATCAATTGAGCCTTTGGGCTCTTCCCCAATTGCAGATACAGAATGAGACATCAGCTCTCTTGCATAATGTCCAGCATCAACACCAAGGTCTGCCCAACCACCAACTCCATCAGCAACGCCAATTGCTTGCTCAGTAGAAATAAAATGAGCATCCTCTCCGCCTGTTTCCTCCTTTGCTGGATGAGGTAGATAACATGAACCAGAGACTAGCTTCAGGTTTCTATCACTGGACAACTTCCTGGTATAATCAAAAGATAGCTCTTTTTACATGGACAGCAGCTAATGCTACGATATCAAAAGAAACAAATGGTTTGGTAGTTATGGTTCAGGGATGGAGTAGGTTTTTGCCCATAAGTTAGCCTGATACACCTTCCCCATATAACTTATAAAATGTCCAATGATCACATCTTAAGGCGTGCCATGATAAATGACTTTAAAATATCAGAAAGGGTAATATAGAAGTTAGCCATATAATGCGAAATCTAACTAGGGACTTTCGAACATAAAAAACTGCTTTTTGATCCGCCAGATAGTGCAAAATATAAAAACTTAGGTAAATTGCATTTAGGTCCATATATTTAGAGCATAAGCTCATTCTGTAATTTTTTAATACCAGCATATAGGTTCCCATGTTCTTTTAGTGAAGGGCATACGGGAAGTTATAAACAATTTCTCTAAGATCTGCCATTAATCCAAGTTTAAAGGAGGGCCTATATATCAAGCAACATAAACATAGGACTTACATGATCAGTTTCAAAAATAACACACCCAAAAACAAGTCCCCAGTCAAAAGGACATGATCCATTGATATGGAGGATAGTTTGATCCATTCATGTCTTATTTGTGCCACATCTAAAAATCGTCACAAAACCAAGGGTTCCTAATACAAAAGTTAGTTAACTCCAAAAACAAAACCAAGGGTTCCTAATACAAAAATTAGTTTACTCCAAAAACAAGGGTCCATCTAGCTAAAGAAGTATCGACACCTTCCGCCCCAATAAACTCATATTTCATGATCTTTTCCTTCAATAAACTCCATTGGCATCACTTGCATCACTCCACCAGCCCAAAATTGCCCCTTAACCTCTCATACTAAACCAACCATCCTCCATTCCAACACCTTGTGTCTAAGACTAATCTCCAATGGTACTCAAACCCATCATCATTGTCAATTTCAATTGGCCATTGCACCATAGTACAATGACACCTCACCCCACTCCAAACCTAACAAAGTATTGAATAAAGTACACATGACTATATAACTATGGCCCTCTAATATTTCAAGATTATATTAAACATATGATGGGAAAAGCAATAAATTAGCATAAGCACAATGGAATTAAGTGGTGAATACAGCCACAATAGTTACAAAGCATTGAAGACCACAGAAGGTGTATGGCTCCTTCAATTTTGTGAGACTAAAAAATGACAAATACAATAAATGCAAAGAGAAATACAGAAAAAACAACAATCAATTCAAAGATAAATGCACCTTGATGTACACGTTAACAAAAATCATCATCAAGAACGAATTCTATTCACTTCATTGTCATTGGATGAAAATGTATACTACAAATTCTTCGACAGCACGATCTAAATTATATAATCTATATACTTCAATATATTGTAATGTAATGTCACGCATTTCACAACCATTTTTTACCTGCCAAAACAGACATAGCCAATGTATATATGAGTTAGTTTCTAGAAATGACACAACCATCAACGATGAAGAGCAGGTGATCAAATTCTCAAAGAAAAGAAAACAGGAGACATGATTTAGAAACATACTGATCAGAAGAAGCCCCATCATTTTCAATAAGCTCTTCTTGTGAAACACCATCAATTGAAACATTATGAACTGCTCCAGTAGAACATGGTCTGGAGCTTGATGAGAATTTTTTCATACATGGCTCCATATGGTGGTTGGCATTTGAGATTGATCCTCGCATATCAGTCGAAAAACACTTGTAAAACATATTGTTACTCGAAGGTTCACGATTTCTCAAGCACCCACTTACTCGTTTACAATATTGAAGATTTCTATTGTAACCCATGATTGCTGACATCAATAAAACATCCTTTTGTGCACTCCTCTGATACAAGCTGCATATTGCCTCTACTCCACAAGCAAATTGTCGTGGCTTGAATGCAAGCATGCGTGCATTTTCATGGCTCTTGCCACTAAATCTATAAGTTCCGGAAGAAGGCTCATACTTTGTGTTTAGCCTCAAACGGGCACCTTGATGAAAATCAGATGGTTTAGTCCAGCATTTCATCATCATCCTTCTTGAACTGTTCAGCTCCCTCAAGCCCAATTCAAACTTGCAGTATAAAGAACTAAGAGCAGATACCATACTCCTCAGGAACTTAATATTTGGTGAACCCTTTGTCCACTGCTGTAAATGACTGATACTCGTATACAAATAAAATTGGGAATAACAAATAACCAAAGAAATTGAACAAATGTGGCTAAATCTTCCAAGTGTAGGTGATCCAATCTGGACATGGATATTATCAGACAGATAAAAGTCGCTTGTTATTACAGACTAAGGTACTGCTAGTCTGCTAGACAGATTAGGCGGTCATCTGAACACGCACTAAATTTGCAGAAGGCTGCAAAACCTTATAGCTTGGCAGGTAGGAAGATGGCATCTTACGCCAACAAATGAATGCTCCTTCTGCTTAAAAAATTACAATCGCCAACCAATATTATACCGCTTCGATTATTGCGTGGGCAACGAGCTCCTATGGTCACAAAGGAGAAACTAAAACCAACAGCACAGAATGAAAGCACGAAATCGAAATGAAACTTTAGCTCATTGTCTGGAAACGAAATCTATAACTATATATATAAAGGAGCTACTAAAGAAAATCGGATTCTTTTCTTCTCAAATAACAGCAAGAAACGACCTTAGTTGAGTGCATTGACGGAAAAGCAAGGAACTGAAATTTCGCATTTGATAAACATATCCAAGATAATCGAAATATAAGCTTCTGACTTACAATTGTAAGGCGATAGGAGATAGAGAGATCAGACCTCCAGGAAAACAAATGGTAAAGCCCTAGACGATAGATCAGAAAGATTGCTTTCCACTATCTTCGCAATACGAATTTTTCCTACGCGTGAGCTCTCCAACTCGGAAAATACTGAGAAAAGGGTTAGAAGAACGCCGAAGCCCTAAACCTAACCCTAACCCTAACCCTAACCCGTGGAATCAGTTATGTAAAAATGAAGCTTTGCCTCATCCGAGGTTCGTTGGGAAATGGGAGCGAGTAACCCCTTCAAAATTTCCGTTCAAAGTTCAAACATCCCGACGTGGCTTTTTTTTTAATGATCACAGAGCAGTTTATAAGTTTTTTATTTTTTTTTTTTAATTATTGAGCCACAAATTTTTTTTTTTGGGAAAAGCCACAAATTCTTATAAATCATGATTCTCATTTGAGATTTATATTGACATACATAAAATTTTTAGGATATATATTATATATATTTTTGTGCATAGGAATATTCGTAGGGGTAGAGAGATAAAATTTACTGTCTTAACACTGTACACAAAAATATATCACACAAATAAATAAAAGAAGGAGACATAATATTCATAAGAGACATCACGGTTTTTATGTTGAAACACCTTAAAAGAAGAAAAACCATAAGGTCCTGCCAAATTTGAATAAATTCACTAGTATTTGTTGTCAATTATGATTGATGTCCTTCCTTAGAAAGGCATTGGATTAATATAATAAATATAGATCATAAGAGCATTTTACATGGTTAGGTTGGAAAAATCCAATGATATGAGAGTTGTTATTAATATAGTATGGCATATTCATTTGGTTGGTAGGACCGTGTTTATGCAACAGAGATTGGAGGATCATAGTCGAGAAGTTATGTAGATCAAAAGGCCCGTAGTTGGGCAATAATGGTCAGAGGAACCGTAGTCATCGCGAGATGGAGGTTTGATGGACTGTAGTCGAGTGATTGGGGTCGTAGGGACCATAGTAGGTGGGCGATGGAGCTTGGAAGGATCATAGTAAGATGATGATGGTCGAAGGGATAGTGTTTTATTTTGACATCTAAACATAGTTCAACTAAGTATTTTTGAGATATGAAGTAGTGTTTATTTTGAATCCTAAAATTGTTTAAATAAAGTATTTTTGCTTTATTTTATATTCAATAGTGGCTATGAGGTATATAAAATTGAAATTTTAATTTTTCAGTACTTCCCAATTGGTTTTTGGGATTAGTTTTTTGGTTCTTGACAAGTTCGAGCATTGTATAACTTGTGTGGTATCGGGTATCGGGTTAGGTTATGATAAGCTTTTTAGCATCAAAGCGCCGGTTGAAAAAGCAAATCGTAATAGAGTTATATGATTTAATATATATCATAGTGAGATAATTTTGGGTAGGTGTGTCAATTTTTGGCATGACTCGAAATCAGACTCGGACCTGGCCCAAAAAAATTCGGGTTTGGGTCAACCCGTTTGTGAAACCGGTCAGGTCCAGGTTTAGATTTCTGACCTGTTTAAAAAACGGGTCGGGTTCGAGTTGACCCGAAAACCCGCGGATCAACCCGAATTGACCCATTCATATTTTGACAACTTGAATTTACCACGTCTGTCATTCCCGCGTATGTCGCGTTTGTCCATCACGGTCCAACCATCACATATGTCATTATATCCATCGTTGAGTCACGTCTGCAGCATCGCCAGGCTAGGGCTCCGGCCAGTCGCATTTGCTCCTCTGCGAGTCCGCGACGTCTGTCGGTCCGCACCACTCCGCCAGATGCCATCGCTGCATCACATTCGTCAGCGACACTCTGGCCTCCACCAGTCTCACCGTCCGTTTTTAATGCGACCTCCGCAGTCTGCAGTTAGCAGGTACACGTCGCATCGTCGACTCCACTCCCGCCGTTCTGGCAATGCCGCCTAGCATGACGTCGCCCATTTTTTGAATAAAACGGGTCCGTGGGTTGGGTTGGGTCAACCCTGCAACCCGTGCGGGTCTAATTTAGGTTTAATTTTTTGATACGTTTATTTAAACGGGTCGGGTTTGGGCTGACCCGTTTAAGTCCGGGTCAAGTCGGATTCGACCCAAACCCGACCCGTCGACCCGAATTGACACCCCTAATTTTGGGTGGTTTTTTGTGTTTGTTTTTAAAATGCATGTGTTGCATATAGCTGTTCTCAATATGGTTGATTCATCTCAGTAATATTCTGATATGACCAATGGTCAAAGCTCTAGTCGGGCATCTTAGATTCAGGGTATAACTTATGTGATTAGTTTTGAGATAGTTTCTCATATTGCAGATCTTAAAACATAGCTGACAAGTGAGGCTCATATATGGGTTTCGTGTTCGCGGTTTGATGACAAGTATCGATATTTGTAAAAATTTCTGAGTTTACAGCCTTGTAGACTTTCAAGTGTTATTGATTATAGAGCGACGGAGAATTGGCTGATGAGGATAAAGAAGAGTGGATGGGATGCATTGTCCTTATGAGAGAAGAGATGTATTAGATGCATTATGTTAGATGGTGAGGAAGAGTGCTCTTGGCTTGGCCAGTATATGGAAAAATTTCAGGGTCGTGCAAGTATCTTAATTACTTTGGAGGAGTTTACGGAGATATTCAAGACTTGTTTTGTATCTCCATATGTTAGGAGACAACTACAGAGCTTTTTTCCGAAGTTAATTTAAGAGAGTATGTCAGTGATGCAGTTTATTTGACAACTATTTTTTCATTAGGATCAAGGCCCTCTTTGAGGTGATTTCTAAATATTGTTCTTTTTAGATAACAACTATAATTTTATTGGCAACTGCTTTTTCATTATTTTTCAAAAAATTTATGCTGTAAAGTTATTTTCTGCAATAATAATCACAAAGTTGTTTTCTATAATAACTTTATAATCAACTTTATAAAATATTATAATCATCTCAAACATGCGTTAAGAGTCTTCGTACTGACATCATAGTAAATAAAAACAATTTTATTTTGTCAATCTAAAGTTGCTTATTTTTTGAAGGACTTTATTTATTGTTATTTGTGAAAAATCATAACAATTTATATGGAGTGGTGGAAGTATGTGAAATATCTAGTTGAAATTTTTTGGCAAATAATTGATATGAAACTCTAATTAAAAAAAAAAAAATTACAAACACCTCCCACAGCCCTCTGCTGCACTCATGGGAGATGAAAAAAATGTGTTTATCTTGCCGGAGTTGGAACAAGAAAGAAAAAAAGAAAAAAATGTACATTTTAAACGTTTATAAAATAAAGTAAAATTATTTTAAAAGCTATAAAAAAACGGTTAAAAAAAGGACTTAACTGATGAATTGCCAAAGTAAAATATCGCAAAAAAACATGATGGATGCGTAATCATTATAAGCGCCTACTTAGGCCTGAACGTAAATCATTCAATTAATCCCACACCGCGTAGAAACTTTAAATATTATACTATATAAATCTTAACGAAGGCCGCTCTTTCGCCGAGCTCAGTTGCGCGAGCTTGTCATCCGAGTGGAGGCATTAAGTGCTTTGAATGATTGTACCTGCTCCATAGGCTGGGTCGCATTTGGTCCGTTGTACTGGCCCGCCCGATCCAAGATGGGCAGTGATGTTTCTTGTCTGGGCGAAAGCTTGGGTTCGAATCCTCCTGAATTGGAGGGGAAAGCGTGAGGCTGGTTTAACAGAGCAGCGATTACCTCCAGCTCTTGTCGGTGGATGGATAACGGGCCGGTGGGTCGAGCAACCCGTTTAAGCTCTTGGGCTGGCTTAACATTCAAACAAAGCATTTTTTTGGTTTTTTAAATAATCTTACGAGTTTTTCTCTATTTCACTTTTTTTTTACCGTTTCTATATAAATTCTTTCTCATTTTAGAAAATTCCTTCATAAATATAATTTTTTTTGCTTAAAATAATTATCCAGTTCGCTTCCATAATTGACTATTTATCAATTACTCAATAGGAATTCAATAATGAAGATTTTATATATTTATTTTTTTAAATAAAATTATTAAGGTCAAACTAGATTTAAAATATATTCCACAAACAAATTAATTTTTTTTCTTAAATTACTAGAGAATTACCAATTGGCCTATATTTAAAATATTTTTTTTTCATGAATGCAAGCTCTCATTGCGTATCATTTTTTTTTATAAATGTTATTCAGTTTGAATTATTAAGGTTTTGTTTTGGATAACTTAATTATTAAGGTTTTGTTTGGGATAACTTTCTTATTATTTCTTAAAATAACTTTTTAGTATAAAAATTAAAAAAATTGAACTAAAATATTGTTTTAAAAAGCAATAAGAAAAATGTCCCAAATTAGATCCTTAAACTCTACTTATAAATATTATGTTGATTCCTCAAACAAATTAATTTTTTTTCTTAAATTACTATAAATTACTAGAGAATTACCAATAGGCCTATAGTTAAAATATTTTTTTTCATGAATGCAAAAGCTCTCGTTACGTATCGTTTTTTTTTATAAATGTTATTCAATTTGAATTATTAAGATTTTGTTTGTGACAACTTTCTTATTGTTTTTTTAAACAGTTTTTTAGTATAAAAATTAAAAAATTTGTACTAAAAATTTGTTTTAAAAAACATAAGAAAAACGTACCAAATGAAGCCTAAGAATATAAGCTTTCAATTGAACTTGAAGAGCTTGAAAGCCTGAGAACTTTTTAAACTCCAAGAAATAGTTTCACCACTTAGATCTTTCAATACTCTTTTTCCTTAGATTCTCAATAAAATATGGAATCATGAAATGAAGACGAAAAGCATAAGCAGCCAAGAGGAAGTTTTAAGCTGGAATAAACAAATCAAGCTGGTGTTGTTGTCCACACATGCTTATATCATTATACATATATGGCAAGATTTAGTACCAAAACTTACAAATCAATAACAGCATTCTTCTGAAATTCTGCAACTGCACTTTTTTTTTTTTCAATTTATTGAGATATGTTCTCAAATTTCTAAAATAATAATAAAAAAAAGAATAAAATTGTAAATACTGGATTTAGGCTTCGTCTGGGACAGATTTTGACCATTGTATTTTTGCCTTAGACTTTGTTTGGGACGGCTTTCTTACTATTTCTTAAAACAAGTTTTAGTACGAAAATCCAAATTTTTTATTTAAAAAGCTGTTTTAAGAAGCAGTAAGAAAGCGTTATCAAACGAAGCTTTAATCTTCCCAATCTTATAAATCTTGCATAAATTAAAGATTCAAGGCTTTGCAAGAAAGAACAGTGGTTGTCCTTCTATTCATTATGAGGTACTACAACAGTATTAACAACATCAAGACTTTATTCTATCATGTGGGGTTGACTACATGAATTATTTTTCTCCACTATGTATTGTCAAAAGTTAAATTTTTATTTAAATCTAATAAAGAAATGTCATTTCTAATATTTTTATTTAAATCTATAATGTGGGGTTGACTATTTAGGTCTACCTCTACCTTTCTTAACATAAGTCAAATATAATATATCTATTTTCGTAACCAGGTCATCAAAAGGCCATCGTTCATGTGATCAAATCATATAAGGCGACTCTCTCTAATCTTAATCTTCCACTGCAGCTACTCTAACCTTTTCACGTTTGTGCTTATTTTGAGTCCTGTCTCTAACAGTAAAGCCACTCATCCACTTGAGCATCCTCATCCCTGCAATATTAACTTAATATTATGCTTCTCTTTTAATGGCCAACATTCTACACCATAAAGTATTTCAAGTCTAACCACCATTTTATAGAATTTTCCCGTAAGTTTGAAGGGGACTTTTCTATCACACAACAAACCCGATGCTTTCCTCCACGTCAACCATACAACAATTCTACTAATAATATCCCCATCTATTTCACTATCACTTTGAACAATAGACTCAAGATATCTAATTAATATGCTAATACATCCTCTATTATATTTGAGTTTTAATCAATAGCTAGCCTACACTGAGCTTCATATCACTAAGACCTTAATGAGCTTCGCTTGTACTCGATGAAATTATTCGATATGCAGATAGGAGCATTCAGAAACGTACGAACAGTAAATCAGGATATTGTGCATAGTAAAATAACATCCTGATTAACTGTTTGTATTTGTGTTTTCTGCAGCTAATAATTTCCTGTGTATTTGATGTCAGTTATAAACCAACACATTTCTCAACGTAAGGAGTCATATATGTTTATATTTTAATGCAAAAGCTTGTCTGCACATTCATGGCTTTTCCGTCTGTAAATGTTCTTGTACTATTATTCTTCCAATGTCAATGATTTGTGAGAATATTTCCTTATAAGTTTTCTTTTTTCTATACTTCTTAGGAATCTCTCTCAAAATAGCGATGCAAAACGCTTGACAGATAAGAAAAACCAGTAGTGAATTTTATTTATTTTAGTAGTGTAAATGTTATATATGCAACAAAAAGGGCTACTAGATCTGAGTTCTTAATCAACAGAAAAAAAGGAAAGAAATATACTCAGTTAAGTTTTTGATTAGTCTGAACTTTACCCAATTTGATGCAACTAGCTAGTAAAGGAGAATTGAGATAGGTATGAGCAAAGGAAAAAGATAGAAGAAGCAAAGAAAGAAGATGAATAGAAGAGAAGAAGAGAAGAAGAGGAAGAAGTCAAAGACAAATACAATAGAGAGAAATACATATTCATTTCAGTATAATGGATATAATCTCATGGCTAATCATAGATATAGCATCTTAGCATAAAAATTTCTTGAAATCAGTGATAAATTAGAAATTGAAGTTGCGGTCTGAAAAACAAAGCATCAGGAAAGCTATCCCAAATGAGGATGTAGGCTTAGTTTGAGATGGCTTTCTTATTGCTTCTTAAAACAGCTTTTTAGTAAAAAATTAAAACTTTTGTATTAAAGAGTTGATTTAAGAAGCAATAAAAAAACCGTCCCAAATGAAATCATAATCTCATCATCATATATCTATGCTAGAATTTTAAGTAAGAACTCGATCAACATCAAGAACATGATAAGATATCAATTATGAGAGGAATTATAATGATTTGAGTGAATGGTGTACTCTATCTCAATTATTACAAGAAAATGATAGGTTCTATTCGCATTAGCAATAGATATTATTTGCAACTATTTTTGTAAGTAATTGCGACTATTTTTTTCCAGAAAGTTGGTTGGTTGCTTGAATTCATTACAAAAAAGTATTTCAAACACATAAATTCTCAAAACAATTGCAACATTAATTGATCACAGTTATTTTTAACATTCTAAATTTATTCAATTAAATAAAAAAATAAGGTAACTAGTAATCCTCTTTATCCTTTCTACTCACCAATTCCTCAATAGAGTTGTCTGTAAAGTTTGAGGCCCCATATGAAAAGGCTAGTGAGTCTAAGGCCTTGTTTGTTTGGCCGTAATTTCTCCGTCTCTGGTTTGAATCAGTGAAAAAATTATTATTTTGCTGTTAGTTTAGATGACATTTTCAAAATACCTTCTCACGAACCTCTTTATTTCTGTCGATCTAAGAAGAAAAAAGTTTCTCCCTTCTCATTCCGATACTTCTGTTTAAAAATGAAAAAAAAAAGGGGGGGAAACCAAAGGAGGCCTAAGACATAAGTTGTCTTCTTCTGCATTCCTCATATTGCTTGAGACCACAAATTATAATTTGATTGTTGCATTGGTGATCCATTAGAAGATCTCTCATCTGCCAAAGTTTGATTGTGTGTATCTTAAAGCCATATATAATCCTCCTTAAACATATCAAATATAGTTAACAGCTACTTTATACAAAATATTTTAAAAACCAATTACATTTACATAGGCTTTTAGTGATTTGAGGTCAACCCACGATTGATCCTTCTGTCGCTAATGTGTTCGAGTATGCACTCCAACATAGTAGGTTATCTTCCTACCACTTGTTTTTGTAAATGTAAAAATAAAGAAACATATTACGATAAATTTGGATTATAAGGTAAATTTAAAATAGTAATAAATCATCGTCTATGCTCAGTGTGAGGACTGAGAGCCTATAAGAGAGTTGCCCAAGCCTCCCATAGTTTGACCAAATTTGTTTATTTTCCTTCCTCTTTTGCCCTAATTAGAGCTACCCTTGTATAAATCAGCCCAAACACTCTTATCATCCACAATAGTAGTGAATGTATCGTTCGAGGGAGAAAGCATGTGAAATGTTCGTCATGAGCTCGGGATGCATAAATGGTAGAAAAAAGATGGGTTTGAAAAAAATTCTACTTATTTATGGTGGACCTATTCATAAGAAATAAGTGAAGGGATTTTTGATGGACTGGTCTATTGAAAATCCTCATATAAAATATGGCGATTTTTTCAGTCGGAGGTTCGACTTGAATTTTCAATTACTTTTGTTATGCCCCAAAATTTAAATTTGAAAGAATTGCACATCAATCTATTATTTTGATAAACACATCAATAACTAGAGCTAATCAATTACATTCAGGAAAATATAAATAGCGAAAAATATAAGTATATTTCCATAGGGGTGGTCACAGGTTGGGTTCTAGTCGAACTCGACATCAACCTGCTATTGTTTGACCCGATCCGACTTTACAAACGGCTCACAAATCCCAATACGAACCAGACCTGTGAGGGTTACGGGTTGACCTGACCTGACCCGCAAATCCTGATTTCTTTCCAACGTGAGCTGTGTGGCATAGGTGAGGTCCGTGTGGGCAAAGCTTGTTGGGTTGTTGCCGGATGTAGAGGAGTGTCTATGGCGGCTGGTGAGGAGTGGATCTGATATTATGATGGGTGTTGAACATTTGGTCAGATCGAATAAGAGGGTGGCGAGACGGTGAGGGCAGCGGGCAAGCAGACAACGAGACAGCAAAGGTGTGTGTGAGGAACCGTGTCTTATACCTACGAGCTGATGAACAGGGGATCGATTTAGTGAGGTAGTGAGATGATGAGGGAAGCAGGCAAGTAGGCGATAAGGTCGGAGTTGAAACGACGCATAGTTTTCGGGTCAAAACAGGATTTCCGTGTTGGCCCAAACCTGACCTGAAATTTGAAACGGGTCTAAAATTGAGACCCAAACCCGACCCATTCAAAAAACGGGTTGACCCTAACCTGAAAATTTTTGGCCAAGTTTAGGTCGGGTTTTCGAGTTATGTCAATTTTTGACATCCCTACATTTCTATAATCAAAATTTACATCTTAACTCTAAATTCAAAATAATGTATACAATAGTCATAATATGCAACAACATTGTATTTCTACAATTACACCATGACTACAAAGGAAAACATAAAGATCGACAAATGCAAAAAAATAAACTCTAGCCTACAGCTCAGAATAACTTCAATCTACATGATTCTTACCTTTACTTGAAACCAAGTAAAAACTACACAATGAGCACATAGCCCAACAAATAATCAATATATATAGTTGAAGTCAATGCATCAATTAGAAATAATAATCATATATTTGTAATAATTTGCAGCAGTCAATATGAATATCAATCACATCCTCTTCAATATATATAATGTAATTCTTCTGCATTCTTATCATATGCATATCAATCACATCCTCTTCAAGTATCATATATTCATTATCAGTACTCTATCAATCTAGATACATGTCAATCATATTAGTTAATTAATCTATCTTATCTGTCATATGTTATATCTATCATTGTTATATCATATGTCATTACTTATCATGTATGAATAACTATTATATCATGAAATAGTATCATGTATGCATATTCATATGAGTTCAGCAATACATGACATCCAACTTTAATGTGATATTTTCAACATTTTTAACCCAACTGTCAATCAGTTGGTCATCAATCTCTAAATTAATATCATCATTTATAAATCTTAAATCAACCCACTTGTGATTTTTAGTAAATTATTAAGAGTCATTATTCTCTATCTGTTGGCTTAATTGGTTAATCGGTTATAGACTAGCTTCCAGGATTGCATCACATACCTTTTTATTTGAAATAAAGCCCATCAACCCACCCTTATATATAGGGTATTACATTTTAATTAAGAGCTAACATGTATTAATTATAGAGTTGACAACCAACTTTCTTTGCTTTCATACAAATGCATCATATATTAGTCGTATCACATTTTCTCTATATAATTCATCATTCAAATTCATGTACAAAATGCAATGATTTATGAAATGCATGGAGATATATACATTATTCATTAACTTTAGAAAATCACAATTATTAGTTTACCTGGTGAAATTTTCATATGAACCAATCGAAATGCTTAGAATGATCACTACAGGAAAAGCACCCATTTCCGGCGGCTTTTTCCGACGAAATTTGAGCATTTTCCGGCAGTTTTTTCATTTTCCGGCGGTTTTCCGGCGGTATTTGTGCCGCCGGAAAAAACGGCGTAGGAAAATAATTTCCGACGGCTTTTTCCGGCGGCGAATAATTCCGGCGGCTTGCCGGCGGACATAAACCGCCGGTAGCCGGTTGAATTAAAAAAAAAAATCTCCCGCCACCCCCTACAAAATAACAATGTAAATAATAATTTTAAATTTAAATCCTTATACTTAAATTAAGGAAAAAAATAATATTATTTTTAGTCATTTTTTAAAAATTAAAAATTTAACTAATAAAAAATTTTAAAATTCCGCCGGAAACCTTGAAAAGCCGTCGGAAAGCCGCCGGAACATTTTGGGGGAAATAAGCCATAAAAAAGCCGCCGGAAATCCGCCGGAAAGCCGCCGGAAATCCGTCGGAAAATTTTGCGGGAAATAAGCCGTCAAAAGCCGCCGAAAATCCGCCGGAAAGCCGCCGGAAAACTGACCGCCGGAAAATTCCGCCGGTAATAAGTGATTTTCCTGTAGTGGATGATATAAATCAAATATTAAAGTTACGCGATGAAAGTTCACTAAATTGAAGATAGCATATTTTTATCACTATCACGAGAGATAAATATACCAAACCCAAAATCATTGAAAATTAAATTAGGATAGAGATCACTTACAACCATTAGAATAATTTTTCTAATAGAAACGATAGATGATCTAACCACGAAGAGCTTCTCCATCTTCTCTCGCTCTTCTCTTCTCCTTCTCATTTCTTTCTTTCCCTGACAAAGTAACAAGAGTGAGGGATGATGGCCTGGTGGTGAGAGATATTTATATTAAATATATTAAAAAGCTCATTCAATGCTCAACGCTATGGCGCCCAACTATCCAATGTCACTGTATGCAATATGTCAATCCCAAAGTTACTGTAGAACAGAACCTTCAATGTCGTGACTACATTTCTTAGTGCTGCTGTGCTTGTCAGCCCAGCGCCACAATGCTTCATGTTGGATTCATATTTTTTGAACATATTCATTTTTTTAAATTTTGCATTATTATAACTTTTTTTTCCTTATAATATGATTGCAAATATCCTCACGCTTATCCTATCTTCTCATATTAAGATATAATTTTCCTTATCATTTGTTCAAAATTTAGATTTTTCATTAAATTTATGTGTACCTAATTTTTATTGGCTTTTCTCACTAATTTTTCATATCTTGGAAGTCAAATTGCACAAGCTATCTTAAAAAACATCCAAAATATGATTTAAAATATGCTAAATTAGTAAATGATATTTTCTTCTCTTGGTAAGATATATCATTTCTTATCAGAACTCTGAATATGAAACTAATAATCACTTATCC
The DNA here is from genome assembly GCF_001605985.2 of Dendrobium catenatum. Lineage (NCBI taxonomy): Eukaryota > Viridiplantae > Streptophyta > Magnoliopsida > Asparagales > Orchidaceae > Dendrobium > Dendrobium catenatum. Next base: position 220,692 of record NW_021318496.1, on the reverse strand, counting down.
AGACTATCATACTTAAATACTCGATAAAACTTTATGTTGATCCTTTGGGGTTACATGCAATTCTTCCATGAATCTGACTATCATAACATGGATGAAACTTTTAGCTTCGTTATCTGAGCCTGTTAGGGAATGATATCTTTGCCTCCCGGGGAATTATATCGTTTATAATGACGTGTTCGATTTAGAGATTGAAACTCCAAAAATTAATTTTTCCTAAAGAAGATTAACCTTTCAAAACCTCTTTTTCAAACACTTCACATCTTTCAAACACCAACACATGTCAATCCCATATCTATTTGCTGGGCACTAAATCATCTTTTTAATATATTTAATATAAATATCTTTGCGTTGCAAGTTAATCAGATAAAGTAGAGTGAGAGATATTTATATTAAATATATTAAAAAGCTGATTAAGTGCCCAACATCGCGACGCCCAACTACCCAATGTCACTGTGCTGCATGTCAATCCCAAAGTTACTGTAGAACAAAGCCTTCAATGTCGTGATTGCATTTCCTGGTGTAATGTGCTAGCTTGCCAGCCCAACACCACAATGCTGCATGTTGAATTCATATTTTTTAAATGTATTCATTTTTAAATTTTGGATTATTACAACTTTCTTTCACCAGTAATTTTTTCGTAAAGTCTTTTTTTTTTCTTATAATATAATTGCAAATATGCTCATGCTAATCCTATCTTCTCATCTTAAGATATAGTTTTTCTTATCATTTGTTCAAAATTTAGAATTTTCATTAAATTTATGCGTACCTAATTTTTATTGTCTTTTTGCACAAAATTTTCATATCTTGGAAGTCAAATTGCACAAGCTATCTTAAAAACTTCCAAAATATGATTTCAAATATGCTAGATTTATGTATTTACATGCTAGATTTTATGTATTTTAACTTAAAAAAATGCTATATAATAATTAAAAATATATTTTTAAATTTATTTGGTGAGTGAAATACAAATCCAATGCAAAAGATTATTTATTGATTAATTATGAAAAAAATGAATGATCTACAACAATTTCAACCTAAGAAAGGGTTGTTATTTAGAATAGTTGAAAGGAAGAATATATATATTTGTTATGCTATTGTTATTTTGAGATACAATCAATAGAGGCATTATTGCTACAAAATCTCTTGGCAATACTAAATTGTTTAGGGTTTAGAAGAGCTTGGGGTGGGATAATTACAGAGAGTGATGTTATTAGTCAGGAAAAAAATAGTAGATTGAGATCAAAGCAGATGGTTAAGTACAGTGAAAACAAAGATTTAATACTACTCTAATATCAATATGGTGAAACTAGGAAGAGAGAGAAAGAGAGAGATAATGGAGATAGATTAGAGGAGGAAATAAGGTAGAAGAAGCAAAGGAAAAAAAACTAACAAAAGAGAAGTAGAGAAAAAATATGGAAGAAAATATTAGAGAGAGTAAATCAAAATTCACAATATTTAATATTCAAACCATCATTCAATACATGACAAACACTTTTTCTAAACATAGCGTGTACAATACTAGCTTTTCCAAAATGCCTATTAAGGAAAATATTAATGTGTCCTTATTATAATTAATATATCAATATATATATCCAATAGCCAAAAAACCTAATAGCTAAAATTTTATTTGATAGATCAAATATTTTTGAAAAATTAACTTAAATGACCAACTTGAAAGAATTTTTATAAATTTTGACATAGACTACAACAATATTGAGACCCTAAAGTTATGTACATTAGATTTTTGATAAGGTTCTAAATGTATTCTGAAATAAACTAATAGAAATAAATGTTAGAATAAAGTTTTACAATAAATCCCTCTAATTTAAACATTGAATCTACAATCTCTATAGAGATTTAGATTTCATACCCAAAATAGGCTCTTGAATTAACTAATTTTACAAATTATCCTTCCTCCTACACTATTATTTATTAGAATGCATAAAAAATAAAAGGGTTCATAGGATATATAGTTTACTATCATCCATATTTCATTGATTTTATATGCTATAAATAAGCACTTCAAAAAGTCTAATCATGCAAAAGTACTTAATAATATTATGGAAAGCGACTTACACATTAATTATTGACATAACAACAAGATGGAGATTATTCATAACTTGTTTTAATTAATTACCTAATCATTGGTCAACTAATTAATGACACTAAAATTATTAATTATATATAAAGTAAAGTAGCTTCACAAGTAATAAACTCAATCATATCTCAAACCAATCCAGAGGAAACCAATGAACCAAACAATCAATAGTTGAATGGTTTAACTAATCCATTTCCAAATTAAGATGATAATTAATAAGGAATTCAAATGATATACATTCCTTTCTAGAACCTTCATTATGTAGCAACAACTCATACCTAACTCATTTACTGTATCCATATCATGGAATATGAGAATTAGACAATGAAAGTTAATAAATGAAAGAAATTTGTTCTCATATGGAAGTAAGATCTACCCACACTTTTCTTCTCTATGATTAAGGCTTCGTTTGGGACGGCTTTATTACTGCTTCTTAAACCAGCTCTTTAATACAAAATTTTTAATTTTTTAATTAAAAAGTTGCTTTAAGAAGCAATAAGAAATCCATCCCAAACGAAGCCTAAATCAAGATGAACAAATTTCATGGAGTACTTTCTCATGATGATGATTGCAACCTACCAATGATTTGAAAGGAACCAACCAATCACTATCAATAGTTCTAAGACAAAGATCTTAAACACGCACATTGTTAATAGTGACATATTCCCAATTATATAAAAAAATTAATATTCCAAACATCTCCCATGTGAATTGTGTTCATCTTAGCAAAACAATTTGAAGGCTTATGTAATCCTCATTTGGTAAAGTAAACTTTAACCATACTATATATATACATAACATAATATTTGAGGAAAAATATAATAATTTGAGATAAAAGTCATTAATAGATCATTTGATCTCTGACCTTCTCAAGGATGGTCCCAAGGTCATGAATAGAAAGCATTCCTAATAAACCAATAAAGCATTACAAATGAATGTCATGAAGCTTTTTGTGGCTCTTTTGCTCTTTTTAAGGGAAAGTTGATTAGCAATCAAACCAGATATTCTTCTTGCATGAAAAATTTTATAAGAAAATCTTCATCATCATTTAGTTTGTATTAAGATTTAGATCCTTGTGATATAATTTTCAATCACCATTTTATCATCAATCATAACATCAATGATAATGATGGCACTTCTATTTCTGTATGAGATTTTTATAATATTTTTGGTAGTTCATAATTATCAAATCACTTTCTATTACCCAATAATTAAGTGAAGTAGAGCTCAGAGATATATCTCATCATTAAATTAGATTAATTAGGCATAGATTAGGGATTATGTGGGGATAATTAGGCCGTTGAAATTTAACATGCTTAATTAAGCTAATCATATCATATTAATGGATTTATAGATTGACTTGCATAAATAATAATATTTAATTATTCATTTGAGTGTTAAATAAGATATTGGTTAGAATTAAGTTAATTATGATTTAATGAGGCACATTTTAGTTAATTACTTTTTAAAGTCATATTCACCGCGATTAAGATAACAATAATTTGATCACAAAAAAAAAAGTCATCATTTAATTGCATTATCAAAGTGTTTAAATGAGCTGAATATGAGCTACAGAAGTAGTATTGTTCTCAACTCATTACTACAGAGAACATTACACAAGACAATTACAAATAATTAAGTAGAGATGAGGCTAATTATAAATAATTAAGGATGGCACAAAAGTAATTACATACCAAATTTAATTCAAGAAACTAGTGAATAAATTATAATGAAAATGACAGGTTTTCAGGCTCTTCAGAGATTGTTCAATCAGAAAAGGGTTGCCATAATTAAAACCGGTTAAAGCAATTTTGATTCTATTTGAGACAATTACTATAAATTCGAAGGCATATTTACATAAAAAATCAATCCAAGAAAACGTGGCTTGCCATGAATACAGCAGTAAAAGGTAAACTTTCAGAGGACTGCAGGCAAATAATTGGAACAGTGAGGATATTCAAGGCTAGGAGGACCTACAGCTTTTGGTCTGTTGTTGCTATAGAAGCACTAATTATTACTAGATTTGGCTGGAATTTTCTGACAGAGAAGGAAGATTGTTTGATTGAGACTTAGGCTTCGTACACAACTCTCTTTGGCCTATTGGTTGAGAGCTAAGGCTTCCATCTAAGAGGTCTAAGGTTCGAGTCTCTGTGTATGCGTTGTGTGTGTGCGTTTGCCTTAAATGGCCTAAATGTCCCAAAAAAAAAAAAAAGACTTAGGCTTCGTTTGGGACGGCTTTTTCACTTCTTCTTAAAGCAGTTTTTTAGTACAAAAATTTTATTTTTTGTACTAGAAAGCTGCTTTAAGAAGCAGTACTGAGAAAGCCGCCCCAAACGAAGCCTTAGCCTTAGATTGATTTCATTTATTTATATTAAAGTTATTTAGGGCATCTCCAATCAAAAACCCCATTTTCCAAAATGTGATAGTTCATCTCCAATGGAACTCCATTTTTTTTTTTGCTCTCGCTTCTTTGCGAAGGTAACCATCTCTCTTCTGTTTTGCGCGCTTCCTGCGAAGCTAACCAGAGTAAGTTTCCTGCGAAGCTAACCAGAGTACGAAGGTAATCACTTTATTTTTTGTGTAGGTGGACAGTTCTACGCCAATATCGGCATCACACTATTCACCTACCGATTTTTAGCATAAGATTTGGAATTGGAATGCAATGATTCGCGGACAGCATATAATGGTATGCAAAAAAGTTGGAGATGATCTTATAATATAATTTTAATTTATAACTATATATATATATACTCTTTTTCATACATGTTTATTTTTCTTATTTTATGACCATACTGTCTATAGAGTATATAGTAGCTTAAATGCTTAGAATGGAGAATGATAGCTCTATTTTTAATAAAATAATCATAATTTTATAACATAATATAAACATAGCTTTATCAAATAATCTTAATATATAGTAGCTATATATTCAGTGAAAGCAGCTAAAACTGATATAAACACTCAATAATATTAAATGTAACCCACCATTGTTTAGTTTTGTTGGTGAGAGAGTGTGGTTGGGAACCCCATGTTCGATTCCCCTCGAGCGGCAACGCCTCTTAAGTGGGGCCAATTCAAGTGCGGGTCAAGAGGTTTCTAGGGTGGGTGCCTCTTCTAAGTCAGCCGAGGATTAGTCATGCCGTCAAGCGCTCTTTCGAGTGGCAGCAGGTGAATACGTACCTCGTTCCAAAAAAAAATGTAACATTAAAAGAAAACAATAATGTTAATACATGTTGATTCTTTGCTGGAGATGAATGTTGGATTCTGGTTGTCTGTTCATTGTGCATGTGGTGAGCTGAATGGATTTGCTTATACTTTCCTGCTGCTACAGTTGCTGATTTTGGCTCTGTTCACTCAAGTTTCTTTTCAAAAATTTTCTTGTTCTTCGTGCTCCTTCGTCTGTTTGAGGGATTCAGGAGATACATGAGTATCCTCTCGTAGGATCACTCTTCTAATTTGCTTTGCTGGGTTCTCTTTTTCTAGTAATCGAAGTTCCATATTTACCTTGGAAGCTTTGTTCTAATTTTACGTTGTTGTTGCTGCTGTAGATATTATAGCTTTTGAGTAAGTTTTGTTTACAGTTTACGCAGATTTGTAACTTTTATTCTTTTATTTTTCTCTTGCTTTGTTTCATGTTTTCCTTCCATCTCATCTTTTGGTGTAAATTCTGCAACTCTTCGAATCTTTTTATTATTTAATATAATCTTTTCCTTCGGTGAAAAAACAGTAATATTAAATTCAAGCTCGCTCCCATTTAGGATCTTTCAGACAATATTTTATAAAAAAAAATATTTTACAGATCATAAATTTTATTTTCTTATCCAAAAATATTTTCTTAGAGGCAAATTATGGGAAAAGACTGCAAGCTGGTCTTCATTATAAACAACAACAGCTACGCAACTCAATTTGATCTGTTAGTTGAAAGCTTTGATTTTTAGTCAGAAGATCTTGAGTTTGAGTCTTGCGTATGTCATATGTGTATGAATTTATTGACATAGCATCTATGCATATTTAGCATCTACGCATATTCATATAAATAATACTACCGTTTTACTCAGTATAAAACCTTTATAAATACTTCTGTACTAAAAACTCATCAATAAGATTTTCCATTTTATTTCTTCAAAATACAACTTCTCTCGGCTTGCTCTGTTCGTTCAAGAAGATCTGTTCTTCTATCATGGTATCAAGAGCCTAATGGGGGATCAAGATTCGATTTCTTCCCTCCCTCCCTCCTCTTCTCTCGCCGGAACCGCCAATGCTGAGATTTCTATTCCGGCATCGCTGAAGTTCCTGGTTTCTAACATCAAGAACCTGATTCCTCATCCTCTAACCTCTGAAAATTATGCGGTATGGAGGATCCAAATCCTTCAACAGTTCACTGCAACTGGTTACGCCGGCCATCTTTCCGGTACCTCATCTTTACCGCCCGACGCCAATACTTCCGCACATACAAATTGGATTCTCGTGGATAGCACTCTTCTTTCAGCTTTATTCTCCACGATCTCCCCTTCTCTTCTACCATATGTCATCACGGCGACGACCGCTCACGACGTCTGGACGACTCTCGAGCGCCGCTTACAACCGTCGAGCCGATCTCGTGTGACGCAGCTCAAGAATGAGCTTCATCATATTCAAATGAAGGATTTAACAATGCAGCAGTATCTTTCACAGATCAAGAATATTGTCGACAGCATTGCTGCCTCCGGCTCCAAGGTAGATCCGGAAGATATCATCCTATACATACTAAACGGTCTTCCTCCTACCTACAATTCTTTCAAAACTTCGATTCGCACCTCTCCGATACCGGCGGACCTGGACAATCTTTATTCACTCCTGTGCAATGAAGAAATTCACATTAACCAGGATGCGGTCAAAGATCAACTCGTCACAGCGCCGGCTCTGTATGCTGCGCCTAACAACCCTCCTCGCAACCGCAACTACAAACGTTCAAGCAAGAACAAGAACAATAACTATACAACCTCGGTCAGCACTCCGGCGAACAATACAACCTCCGCCAACGGCAATACGCGTCCGGTTTGCCAAATCTGTGGCAAAACAGGACACATTGCCATCAATTGTTAGTATCGCTGTGACCTGAAGTATGCTCCAACAACAACTCGTAACCCGAGAGCCATGTTCACCCAACCATCCTCTTATCCAACACAGGATTGGATTATGCACACAGGGGCCTCATCTCATCTGACCCCGGACAGTTCAAATCTTCAAGCTCCCTCCGCGTATAACGGTCAAGATTCAATCTCCGTTGCCAATGGATCCTCTGTTCCAATCCAACATTCTGGTCATGGTTTGCTTCCTCTACCCGACAATGCGCGTAAGCTCTACTTACGAAATTTGTTACACGTACCTGAACTAACACACAACCTTCTTTCTGTGTCAAAATTAACTGCCGATAATTCTATATATATCACATTTCATGCTAACAGTTTCGAAATGAAAGATTCTCAGGATCATCGTCTTCTTCTCAGTGGACGTCTTAGCAATGGTCTTTATCAAATTCGCCAACCGACGATTGCATCTCAAACGGCCTTTCACACTAAGAACACCTCCCCACATCTCTGGCACGCAAGGCTTGGTCATCCGAACAAGAGGACTTTACAGTCTCTTGCCCGCAACCTACCTTTTACGATTGATAGCTCTTTTACTTTGCACTGTAATTCTTGTAATACGGCCAAGAGCCATAGACTTCCGTTTAATAAAAATAGCTCGGTCACTTCGGCTCCCTTTGATCTCATCCACTCGGATGTATGGGGACCGTCTCCTTTTTCTTCTACTAACGGTTTTAGATATTATGTTGTTTTCATTGACAATTACTCCATGTATTCCTGGCTTTACTTTATGCATAACAAAAATGAGACGCTGTCCAAGTTTAAAGCTTTTTGTGCTCTAATCCGAAATCAATTTGGAAAAACACTAAAATCTTTCCAATCTGATGGCGGCGGTGAGTTTATTAACCGGTTGTTTACTTCTTTTCTGCAAGAACAGGGAATTGTACATCGTGTGAGCTGTCCGCACACCCCGAAGCAAAATGGAATTGCCGAACTCAAGCATCAGCACATTCTTGAGTTAACCCGATCCTTGTTACAAGAATCTAACACTCCGGCCAAGTTCTGGAGTGAAGCTATTTCAACCGCTGTTCACCTCATAAACAGATTACCTTCCAAACACACGGCTCACAAGTCTCCGCATCAGATAATTTACAACTCCATTCCGAAATACGATCACCTTCGTATTTTCGGCTGCCTGTGTTACCCGTGGTTGCAACCTTATTCAACCAACAAATTTTCACCTCGATCAACGGCATGCGTTTTTCTTGGGTATTCGACGTTGCACAAGGGTTACCTCTGCTACAATTTATCTACATTCAAAATTCACATTTCGCGCCATGTGGTCTTTCATGAGGATACCTTCCCATTTCAAACATCAAACCAGACATCCTCACCTAACGCAAATCATCTCAACTCATCGCCTCTCATTCTCGTCCCAGCATCCACGGTTACTCACAACACACAGTCCAGCAAGGCAATCCCTACATCGCCTCAGCCCTCAACTACTCCTCAACCCATTCACTCTTCGTCTGAGATCAGCATTACAACCAACCCGACTTCGGAACCTATTTTTCATCGGTCCAGACAGGCACATGTTCCACATCCAATGCAAACTCGCTCGAAATCAGGAATACAGAAACTGAATCCTATCTAATCCCTGTCCACTTCTACTTCAGATGATCAGTTACCTGTTTCCTACAAACAGGCCATCAAACACTCACAGTGGCGCGCTGCTATGGCAGAGGAAATCCATGCGTTACAACGTCAACATACGTGGTCTCTAGTCTCACCACCACCTAACAAACCTGTGCTGGGTTGCAAGTGGACGTTTAAGATCAAACGACTACCTTCAGGACAAGTGGATCGGCATAAGGCGAGACTGGTGGCACTTGGAAATAGACAACAATTTGGGGAAAACTACACATAGACATTCAGTCCAATCGCGAAAATGCCGACCATTCGCTTGCTTCTAAGGCTCGCTCTGCACAGGAAATGGAACATTCTCCAACTAGATATATCCAATGCCTTTCTGCACGGGGATCTAACTGAGGATATCTATATGAAAACAACCGCAGGGATTTATCGATCCCAACCACCCAACCGCGGTTTGCAAACTGCACAAATCACTATATGCGCCAAGACAGTGGTTTCAAAAGCTCACCAACTTTCTTCAAAATCGCGGATTTTGATTTAGCCGCTCAGATCCCTCTCTACTCATTTACACTCACGATAACATTCAAATTTACTTTCTTACCTATGTTGATGATATCATTCTTATAGGAAACAATCACAAGGAAATTCAGTCTCTTCTACAGGAACTCAACTCAACGTTTGCTCTCAAACAACTAGGACACGCTAATCTCTTCTTAGGGATTCAAGTCCAGACTCACTCGCAAGGTCTATTCCTCACACAAGCTCATTACGCGGCAACTCTGCTGAAATCGGTCGGAATGACGGAATGCAAGAGCGCTTCTACGCCAATGGATTCCACCTCCAGTTCCAAACACAACACGTCACAGTCGTTCTCTGACCCGTCTCTCTACCGCAGACTGGCTGGATCGCTACAGTACTTATCGATCACTCGACCAGATATTGCGTTTGCAACAAATAAAGTTTGCCAACATATGCAAACTCCCACGGTTCAACACTACAAGGAGCTCAAACGCATCCTTTGTTACATCAATGGAACACTCTCCTTCGGGTTGCCGATTGTCACAGGTGATCTTCACATCCACTCGTATACTGATGCAGACTGGGCGTCCGACAACACAGACAGAAAATCAACTTCCGGTTTCTACAACTTTATCGGACCAAACTTGATATCATGGACAGTTAAGAAGCAAGTTACGGTAGAAAAATCCTCCACAGAAGCCGAGTATAGATCCCTATCGGCTGACATTTCGGAGGTCATTTGGCTAAGACGCCTTGCTGCGGAACTTCAAATAGAGCAGAAAACTCCAACTTCGGTATACTGTGACAACATCTCAGCAATTGTCATAGCCAAAAACCCTGTCTTTCATGCCCGAACAAAGCATATCGAAATTGACTATCAATTTATCCGACAACACATAGCATCCGGTGACATTCAGATCCAAAACATACCGTCTCAGCACCAGATTGCCGATATCCTCACAAAGCCACTCTCGGTTTCTCGTTTCAATGAGCTCAGACACAAGTTAACCATTCAATCAAACGAATGCTTCACTTGAGGGGGGCTGACAGAGCATCTATGCATATTTAGCATCTACGGATATTCATATAAATAATACTATCGTTTTACTCAGTATAAAACCTTTATAAATACTTCTGCACTAAAAACTCTTCAATAAGATTTTCCATTTTATTTCTTCAAAATACAACTTCTCTCGGCTTGCTCTGTTCGTTCAAGAAGATATGTTCTTCTATCATTTATCTTAATTGATCTAAATATCAAATAATAATAATAATAATACTAATGATAATAATAACGCCACCTGCTGGTCAATCTAATAGCTTGTCCTATTACAAAATAAGAAAAAAAGATACATTGAATGAACTCTCACATCAATTAGTTTCTTTGAAAAGCTAGTACATGTATTATATAGCACTAATTAACATTATAGTTATATTAGTTGATATATAGTTAATAATTTAATATCTCCGCTCAAATTGATATTGATTAAGCAAAAAGTTTTAGGCTTCGTTTGGGATTCCTTTCTTACTGCTTCTTAAAATTAATTTTTTATATTAAAAGATGCTTTAAGAAACAGTAAGAAAGCCGTCTCAAACCAATCCAAATTTTCCTACAATAAATTGTTGTCATTGACGTGCCATCACTTAATTTCAATGTAATTAGTATTATTTACATGAAGATAATTTTGAATAAAAACAAGTTCGGAAATAAGTCCATGAAACCAAATAATTTCTAAACATATGGCGCACATAGCATGATATTCAGATTCAACATATATATAATTTAGGTTTCGTTTGGGATGACTTTTTTGCTGCTTTTTGAAACAGCTTTCTAGCACAAAAAATTTAATTTTTGTATTAAAAAGCTGCTTTAAGGAACATCAAGAAAGCCGTCCCAAACAAAGCCTTAGGCTTTGTTTGTGGCGATTTTTTTTACTATATTATGAAGCAGCTTTCTAGTATAAAAATTTCAAATTAAAAAAAAAAATGTACTAAGAAAGTTTTTTAAAGCAGTAAGAAAGCTGTCCCAAATGAAGTTTTAGGCTTCTTTTGAAACGACTTTTTTATTGTTTATTAAAGCAGCTTTCTAGTACAAAAAAATTTAATTTTGTATCAAAAAGCTGCTTTAAGAAGCAGTAAAAAAGCTGTCTCAAACAAACCTAGACACATGAGATTAGCTATCCATCTTTAAAATTAAATTTAAATTCAATTATATTGAAAACTAAATTCATTTATAACCATTTAGTAAGTATATGTACCTAACTAAGATTAATATAGTCTGGTTGATGATTAGCGCCAAGCAGTTACCTTATTTATGTAGAGCACTCTATGAGCATCAAGTAATAGTTTTGAATTTGTATTGAAGTACATTTAAATTTTAATAAGATATGACATATTTTTGAATTTGAAATAAAATAACTTACCATCATATTATATATATCATTATTTTAAAATATGAATAAGATATTATATATTTTTAAAATTTTATACTGAATGCTATTATTTTGAAAATTTTAATTTATTTTGAACAACTTACTTTATTTGACCCATAATAATAATCATAGTTGACCAAATATTTCTAATGTGTTTTATTGCCATTCAGATGAAAATCCCATCTTATATTCATAGAATATTTATTGAAATTCATTAAGAAAAAAATTATTTAATTTAGGATAAAATATGGCTCAAACTAAATTTTGAATAAATTTAAAGTCAAATATACTCAAACGAGGTTTTAACAAGATACAAATAAGATTTGAATAAGTTTGAAGCAAGGTTTCACCAAGGCTTCATTTGGGACGACTTTCTTTATGTTTCTTAAAGCAGCTTTCGAGTATAAAAATTTTAATTTTTGTACTAAAAGCTGTTTTAAGAAGCAGAAAGAAAGCATTCCTAAGACTTCGTTTGATATGTCTTTTTTAGTATTTTCTAAAGCAATTTTTTAGTACAAAAACTTTTTGAATTAGAAAATTTTGTACTAAAAAGTTACTTTAGAAAACAGTAAAAAAACTTCCTCAAACGAAACCTAAGATTCTAACCTATTAACAACAAGAATATAGTTCAAATATTATTCAAATAAAATTTATATATAGATTGAATAAGATCCTAAAATAATTGGAAAAAAAAAGAGTTTAGAACTGTTGCGTCCTGGAGTATTCGCGGCGGTAGAGAAATATTTAGTTTAACGTCTTAGCGTTGTACGAAAATCCGGCACGCAATCAGATAAGAAGAGAGGGTCTAGCATTTATGAGACACCAAGATTTTTACGTGGAAAACCCCTGTAAAAAGGGGGAAAAACCACGGGGCCTAGCCCAGTTTGAACGAATCCACTAGTATTTGCAATCGATTACAAATGAGGCCCTTCCTTAGGAGAAGGCCTTAGCTTGATGTACATCTTATGGAGTACATTACATGATGTAAATACAAAGATCTACTATCGACGTATTCGCTTTGTTAGAAGGACTATAGTCGGCGTGCGACGTAGGTCAGGAGGACCGTAGTCAACTGGCGGCGAAGGACTGTAGTCGGCGGGCAATAACAAATTAGATAAATATGCTATATACTACTATCTTTAAATTTAAAATTCTTTATATTTTAATTTAAATCCATTTGATTAATTTTTAATCATTTTAACTCAATCCAAGGATCTTTAAATATAACAAACAATTTGAATTAATTATTTTTTATCATCCCTTAACCTTATATCTGCCAATTTTTTATAAGGATTATATATATTTTCCATTTTTATATATGAGAACTGAGGCTTCATTTGGAATAACTTTTAGCCACTTTTTTTTTTTTATTGCTTTCAAGAATTTTTATACTAAAAAATTATTGTACAAAGCAATAAGAAAGCTATCTCAAATGAAACCTCAATTATTGAAAAAGTTATTCTGTGTGGAAACCGGACGCAAATCGTCATCCGGAGACCAACCAGTATGCACCACATCAGCGATACCGAGCAGTACTGAGCCTCGATACCGAGCATAGTAATGATGTGGCACATTATGGTTGGTGTTCGGAGACATCACAGAATAATTAATCCAATCATTTTATATAGACACATCATTTTTCCATTTAAAAAAAAAAACAAAAAACAAAAAACTGATGCTTGCTTATCAAAGGAGCTTTAGAAGCATGGCCAAGTTTGAAAGAAGTGGCCATATCCCTCTCGCTATCTCTGCCACGCATATGCCCGCATCACATGCCAAGCCAAAAAATGTCACATATCGACGTTTGTACCTTACTTGAATGGAATTTCAGTAGCTAGATGAAGTGAGCCCCCACACTTCAATTTCTTGCTTCGCTATCATACATGGCATTTAGATATATACTAGCAAAATTCAAATAGACTACCAATGAAGACTACACTACCTCCAGCTCTGATTTTCTAGATGAAAGCATAAGCATCTCATCATATTCTGTAAGCTTTCACCTATTTCTAAAAGCAGTAAAACTACACTTCTCTCTGTAACGATTAATTATTCTGCGTGGATGTAGAACGTCATCCGAAGATCAATCAGAATGTATCACGTCATCTCTTCGTTGTGTACTGCAGCTCGATACTGCTGATGTGATTGTACCTAATTCGTCTCCGGACGTAGAACTGTCCCTGCACAAAATAATTTCTCCTCTGTAACAGATTCTCACCATTATCAAGAGTGGAAAATGGAAAGGTAAAAAGTAGATAAACTGCATGAGGCTATAATTTTATCTATGGTCTAAGAATATAGCCATTCCATCTGACATTCCATCATCCTTCCTTTAGTGATCTCTAGTAACTATGTTCATTATTGTTCAACATCAGTATATATCACTGGCAACAGGCCTGTAACAACTTTATCTGATTCTTATGCTTCATTGGTAATGCATTTTGCTTCTTTGATTTCCTTGAAATATTGCCCGTCACATAAATGATTTTGTAAGGGAAAAAAAAATGGTTTATCTTTTTGAGTTTTAGGACACAAGCAATGCACTTGACAAGCAACTTGGCCTTGGCTGTTAAAATGACAGTAATTTCTTTCACTATAATTAGGGCGGCAAACGAATCGAGTCGAGTTAAGCTTCAACCTGTTCAAATTTGAGCTCGTTTGTCAAAACGTGCTCAAGCTCGGCTCATGTTCAGATTGAGAGCTACCGAGCGACAAGCTGTTCAAATTCGTTCATTTAGCTACCGAGTATTTATCAAGAGTGTTCAAACTCGTTTGTTTACCTTATCAAACGAACAAGAACGAGCTCTCATCGAGCCGAGCCACGAGCAGCTCATCGAAGACTCAGATCATTTACTGCCCTAACTATAATGGTAACAGTTAAAACAGCACGATTATTAGATAAGCTTCAGTTACTTTCAGCTAAAAAAAAAACTCAAGAAAACCCAATCCTCTCTACCACAGACACACACATGATCTTCTTCAGTTTCATACATTTATTCCTCCTCCATATCCTTTATTCCAATGAGGACCAAATTCCTATCAATAGCAGGCCGTATCACCACCTTTTGTTTTCAGCTGGTCCTCTTCACTATATTAAAAGAACCTCTATACTTTGATATTTCATCCAGTTTCTTCTATTTATATGGCCACACTTCAATTGCCTTTGCTGAAACAAGCCACTTATTTCTGGAGTTCAGCTCAGTTACCAGAAACCAAATCTCTTCAACTTCTATCATTCATCTCTTATTCACCAAATGCTTCCTCTGCCAATTTCATCTTTCATGAAATATTTCCAGCTTGATCACTCTTCATGATTACATTATAAGTTACTTATTTGCTGCTATAAGATCTCCAAAGCCTCCAATGCTGTGGGACCTTGCATCAGGTGAGCAGAAGCCACCTTCACAACTGGAACTGAAACTCCATGGGGAAGCTATAAGATCAAGTAATTCAAAGAGAATTTTGGTTCCTGGTCCTTTGATTATTGGAGCAGGACCATCAGGGCTAGCCATTGCAGCCTGCCTGAAGGAGAAAGGTGTTCCTTCTCTGATTCTTGAAAAGGAGAACTGCATCGCCTCGTCATGGAGGATGAGGACCTATGAGCGCCTGAAGCTGCATCTACCAAAGCATTTCTGTGAGTTACCACTCATGCCATTTCCGCCGGACTTTCCGGTCTATCCGACAAAGCAGCAGTTCATAAGCTACTTGGACTCCTACATCAAACACTTCTCAATAAGTCCTTTATTCAGAATGGAAGTTCGGAAGGCAGAGTATGATAGCAACATCGATTTCTGGAGGATTAATGCCGGAGACGACTGGGAGTTCATAAGTAGATGGCTGGTAGTTGCTACTGGGGAGAATGCAGAGGCGATGGTACCTAAAATTACAGGCATGGCTGAGTTCAAAGGACGGCTTTTGCACACTAGTTGTTATAAAAAGGGAGATGATTTTCGCAGAGAAAGAGTTTTGGTGGTCGGGTGTGGAAACTCAGGCATGGAAGTTTGTCTTGATCTTTGCAACAATCATGCAGAAGCCTCCATGGTTGTCAGAGATAAGGTGAGTTGGCCGCCTCTTCATCACTATCAAATTGCCATTTCTGGAGTTAGCAAGGATCTCCCTCCCTCTTTCTCATCTTATTATATGAGTTTCCTTCACTGCTGCTCTTAATTAAGTAACACTGATTTCATTGGCCAACTAAATTATTATAGAATGTCTCCTTGTTTGGTTCATGTGCTGTCCCTTTCTCTGTAAAATTCCTATTGGTTTATGGAATTCACTGTCTCTTTGCTGAATCTTTTGGTTGTCAACTGTCTTTCTCTGTAAAACTGTTCAGATGATGGTTCTCTTCAAAATTATGACTTTTTGTACTGGTTTTTCACATCAAATGACAGCAGATGCTCATACTTTAGATGTTCACCTTCACCATGCCATGTTTAACTTTACCTTTAGATCTTTATTTTTTTCCATAGCACTTCATTAATAACAGAGCTATTAATTAATGCATCTTTCAGCTTCACATTTTGCCTAGAGAAGTGCTCGGAGTCTCAACTTTTGGTCTCTCAGTGTGGTTGTTGAGATGGCTCCCAGTAAGAGTGGCTGACTGTTTACTCCTCTTATGTGCACGGCTGATCCTAGGAGACACTGAAAAACATGGGCTAAAAAGACCCAAAATAGGGCCGTTAGAGCTGAAGAATTCCACTGGAAAGACACCGGTGCTTGATATTGGAGCCCTCTCGAAGATCAAAAGTGGCCATATAAAGGTTTCTTTTTTCTTCGACGATTCCGCATAGTTATTTTTTACCCTTTCATGCAAATATTAGCCGTATTCCCGTTGCTATTACAGTTAGTTCAAACTCCAAATGCAATATTCTGGTGCTGCAAATAATTCAGCTCTTATCAGAACAGGGGCAGAAGAAAATTAATGATTGAATTTGCATAAAATATTAAGCTTATCTAATTTTGAAACTTGATTTTTTTACTAGTGAATCCAAGGGGTTAAAGTTCAAGAATCTACATAAGCATGCGTGTGCTTGTGTTCTTCACCCAACTTTTCCAAAAAGAAAAAAAAAAGTAACCTCTGGAAGCAGGAAATGATATGATATGTTGATCTTTTCTGTAGGTGGTCCCTGGGATAAACCGATTCATGGATAAAGGTGTAGAGTTTGTGGATGGGAGGCAGGAGGAGTTTGACACTATCATCCTTGCAACTGGTTACCGAAGCAACGTAACTTCATGGCTCAAGGTAAATAAATTTGTACTCTGCTAATTAGTATCATAAGAAGCACAAAAGTCAATCACATTAAATGTTATGATTAAGACAACAGCAGCTCAGACGGTCATAAAAGGGATTTATTATTATATGCGGAGTCCGGATGTGTCCGTAGACTAATAAAAATGCGCCACCTCACCCCAAAATGTACCGCGCTCGGTACCGAGCATAACCAGACGGTTCTCCCGTCCGGTGTCCGCACAGAATAATCTCTCCATAAAAGGAGCGTAGGACTAAAAGTAGAGAAAGAAGAATGAGATCCATACAATAAAAAAGTGACTGAAGCCCAATGCAAGTCAATCATGGGGATAAAAACTAGCACTTTGACAAACATATGCGGCTGGACATTTAGAATAATAGTACAAGTTGATTACGACTAGTCAGATATTAATTCAAGGCCATCCAACCCCCAACCCCCCCCGTTTAAAAGGATTGTTAAATCCCCACACCACCCCCACCCCAAAAAAAAAAAAAAACGCACTTGCAAGTAGCAGTATAAACAAAAGAGGTCACTACTCCCACATTCAACAAGGCTTCGTTTGGGGTGACTTTCTTGTTGCTTGTTAAAGAAGTTTTTTTAGTAAAATTAAATTTTTGTATTAAAAAGCTGCTTTAAGAAGCAGTATGAAAGCTGTCCCAAACGAAGCCTAAATCTCAACTTAAGAGCTACTTTAGTGTAGGAGCACGCGCAATGATAGTGGTTTCTATGACAAAAGATTCATACCCGCAACTATGATAGTAATGCATATGCAGTATAGGATAGCACCTACAACATTCCACATGATTAGGTAACCATAGCAATTAGAGAGACCCGAGAAAGCAAAAGCATGGACCATGGGAATAGGAAAAAGAGACTCAACATGAGGATAATTATAAAGCTGAAGATGTGACTCCTGATTTTCCCACTGGGCATCCATTGTGTGGCTAGCAGAAGATAGACAAATTGGTAAGTTTTGCCTATTAACTAGCCTATTTACAAGGCAACCATCAAGAAGAAGATGGTCCCCTCAGCCATGGCCACCATATAACATTTCAATAGAGTCAATTCTCATATAACATTCTGCTATGCATTTCTTTATAAATGCATAAGTTTATTCATGTATTCACTTTTTCATGCATTCATGTATAAAAAACTCATACTGGCAATCATTTTTTTCTGAAAGGAGGAGGAATTCTTCTGCAAGAAAAATGGATTCCCAAGGACTCCATTTCCAAACGGTTGGCGGGGCAAGAATGGTCTGTATGCCACAGGATTCACGAGAAGGGGATTGTTGGGGGCTTCCATAGATGCCCACAGGATCGCAGAGGACATTGCCTGCCAATGGAATTCAAAGACAAAGCATCTGCCAATGGAGCTTTAGATAAAAAATCTTAAACTTAATTCCTCCAGAAAACACCATTACTCTGGATGACATCCTTGTATAATTAGGACAGTATTTGAGGCCTGGCAGAAGACCATAGCTTTGTTTCTATGCAAATTTTAATGAAGTATGATTTTAGCCTTTAATTTAATCAGGAACACTGAAATCATTTTCAGCATAATGAACGTTCAGGAACTCTGCTGGTTTTTTACAGAAAGTAAGCCTTTTTTATAGTGGACGTAACCACTGTGTTTGCTTTAAATGTTGTGTTACAGATACATGAAGCAAAAGGCATATAGCTATTTACCGACAGGCAAACAACCAAAAGCTCTTCCAAAACCATCTGCAGGCTTGGGCAGGCAAAATATCTATTTGATTATGAAAATGTGAACCTTACCGTGACCAAATATAATAATCTCATTGACAATAAAAATGCATTTTAACATGGTTCAAATCGTATTAGTAAGACTAAAAATTAAAAAAAATGTTAATTATGCACATATCACTAAAATACAGGCTATTTTATATGCCACACAATTTTCAAATATCACCTACATAACACTCAAAACTTTCAACCTTGTAATAACGGCCACCGAACACAGAGAAAGGGGAAATAATTTTTTTTCGAAGTGAGTGTAGGGAAAAAGATTCTTTCATAAGGAAGTTTAAATGCATGCTTTGCGTGAATACTAAAGATTGACCAACACAGTTAAAACAAGGAACATATTGGTATTTTTGTGGGAGAGATGTTTTCAATGATATATTCAAATATTTAAAATTGAATATGGCATGAATAATTAGCCTATACTTTCATGGCATGCCCATACTTAATAGCAAAAAATGCATTAATTATGGCTTCGTTTGGGACGGCTTTTTTATTACTTCTTAAAACGGAGTTTTAGTATACAAATTTTAATTTTTAACTAAAATTTTGTTTTAAGAATCAATAAAAAAGCCGTCCCAAACGAAGCCTATGATTCTAACCAGAAACGTTATACACCACATTCATAAAGAACTCAGATTCTAAAACGACTGATAGACAATAACACCAATGGTTGCTTTTGACCATACTTGAAAGCCTCCAATCAAATATCAATGAGTGCACATTTACAAATTGAATTTGCATCCTCCTTTGCCATCCAATGAATACTAAGCATATGGCACTTCAAAATTCTTGAACTCTTTCAAGTTTCAACAAGATGTTCATTTACAGCAGATTCCAAAATTGACCCAAGGGACACAGCTCTGAAGTTATATTAAACTGAGAAAACTAACTAGACTTCACGAGAAAAACTCAGCTTAGGTGAACACCATGGGACGGGGTGGGTCCACAAGAATCTCATCAATCTCTATAAGATAGACTAAAGAATGCATATCCATCAACCTCAATTTGAACATGACTTGGAGAAGCTGCACCATGCTGAGAGCTCTTCATGTCACAATCACAAGCTAGGTACATTCTAGTGTAGAATAGGGCACTTAGTTCATGAATTGTTCACTAGAGCCACTAGTCTGGTCCTCATGCCAACATACTACTTGATCATAAAGTCACTTTCTTACATAGCATGCTAGAAAGGTCAATTATTTTCTCAATAACTAGCATATATCATTGCACTTTACTGTAGAACTTGAGTTTTCTTAAGCCATAGAGCATGCGCATCATGTGGCACACACTATTTTAAAAATAGCACAAATAATTGAAATGAATGAATTATTTATAGATAATTTAATAAATTATAGAGACAATAACCTAAAAGAAAAAATTGGAATAAATCAATGCCACATAATAGAACATAAGATTGTTTTAATATATATGGAAATAACAAAAAACAATCATAGTAAAAAATCAATCATATCACTGGCCAAGAAATAATTAGTTTTATAAATAATACTATCATCATTGTAGCTATGTATAATATTAGGAAAGATGCCAAAACTTTGGAGCCCATATTAAAAAAATTTAAGTGCTTTATTTATGAATCATATGGGTGTCAATATTTGACACGATCCGAAAACCCGACTCGAAAATTTCGGGTTAGGGTCAACCCATTTCGCAAACAGGTCGGGTTTGGGTTCTCGGATGCGACCTGTTTGGAAAAACGGGTTGGGCTCGGATTGACCCAAAAACCCGAACTCAACCCCGGGTTCTCGGGAAAATCGTGCGAGTCACGTCCGCGCTGACACAGCTTGTCCTGTCTATGCTGACACGTCTGTCTAGTCCCGTCCGCTGCCGCCGTTGAGTGTCCTTCATTCATCTACAATTGGATCGGAAGCAACGACGATGACGGACCGACCTTGTCGTTCATATGCAATCGGATCAGAAGCAACGACCTGGTGTCCCCCGACACCTATCATACACGCTCTAGTAGCATGGTGGGATGATCCAGTTTTCTGTAGTTTTCTCTAAACGGGGGAGACGTCGGGAGGCTACCGAAATTCTGCCTGAAGATATGCAAGACTTTAACAAAAGCAGGGGACTTTACTTTGACTTAAATGAAGAATAAGAAGACTTATTTTGGACTTAAATGAACCCAAATATAAATAATTTTAAATTTGAATCGAACGAAACAACAAAAAGACTTGAACATTTATAAAAGACCTAGACTTGAATCAAGTGATGACGATCTGAATTGGAACTTGAACTGCACAGAGGACTTGTGAACTCGAACTTGAACTTGGTTTGAACAGTCAATAGGGGATTGAACTTCGATCTAACAAATACACACTTATATACAAATACAAAATGATAATTCTAATTATTCAAGTGAAGGTCAATGGAGGAATGAAGAGCTTATGTTAAAATTCTCAAAAGTATTGAATTGTTGACTAGTTCACTAATGATAACAAAATAATTCAAACTTGTGTTGCAGATCATATATGAACAATGATGATTGATGTGTGATATTTGATTTTGCAAGCAAGCATATCAAACAACGATGCATGTGACGAAATACTCACGAGTGGCAACAAGATGTGTGTAACAATATACTTATGAGCAAAGTGTGAAGGATGTGCAATGAAGGCGACAATGCTCTACGGTCAACACCAAGACACCCATCTGCAAACATTGATGAAGGGTTTTTGATGTCAGAAGATACCGCAGCTTGCTTACAAATGGCTGTAGAAAGATTATCACGCATACAATAGTCCACCTATCTATAATGACAAGCAAAACACAAAAGGACTACGATGAGTACATGCTCCTAGAATCACTATAGATGACCCCTCATACACACCATAAGCAAAACACACAAGGAACATGATAAGTATGAACACATACAAGCAGTGCTAGAAGATATGCATTAAATGTGGCTCGCCCGTGGATAACAACAGAAGATTTGTAAAGGATATAGTAATTGTGCTCACAAGTCATGGTACTGGGTATGTTGCAAGTGTGATGAATTCTCCTATAAATATGGATGGAGAAATTAATGTTGAATGCAGCTCAACCCCATTGCCAAATACTAATATATAGATAAATATGTTCACTCGATTACAAGTGATGAAGATTGAAAGGTCACTTATGAATGACGAATAATCAATAATATGCCCAATAAATTGTCTAGAGGAGGGATAGTAAGAAGCATGTGATGATCATGATAATTCATCCACAATCATGTGCAATGAACACAATAGGGCCACAAGCAAAGCAAAGGAGATGTAGGATAAGCGGATCCTTTGTTATCAATGCAGACTAATGTGTAAATGAGCACATATTCAAATGAGAAGAATAGATATGTTGTAGGACCTTTCATTTATGTATAGCCAACATGAAATATGAGTGTTCATATCAACCGACCAATGAGCTTGTATATTGAAGATCAAAAGCCCTAATGAAGGGAACTATTAGTTGATGCAATGATTGATATGCAGAAGATAGAAGAACCTGCAAACTCTTGTAGCAAGAGTATTCTAGCATCCTTATAGTCAACATCAAGATACAAACAAGTATACTGTCTACAAGCAAAGATAGCATATCTATAGCATAATGTATAATACCTACGAGCTATTATAACAAGGATACTGTAGCATCCATATAGCCAACAATCATCCAATGAAAGACAAATACACTCAAGTGGTATGCAGCTAAGGTTGTGATATCCCTACGGTTGAGGTTAGTTCACTTATAGACGAAAACAACCATTCCCTGTGAGCTACGACGACCAATGAAATTACTTGTGGATAACAACAGTGGATATGTAGTAAGTGCGATAAATCCTCTGTGGACACAAGTACATATGTTCTCCACAAGCAAACATATAAGGCTACAGCACATTCAAATACCTATGAGCCATCCTAAGAAGCCTCTCATGTATGCAAAGTGCTATCTACAAAAAATATATAAAGCACACAATAAATCCAAACTCTTACGAAAGAAAGCAGGAGATTCGTTAGTGCACTATGATCCACCTGCATAAATCAATAAGTGGAGCACGACAGTCTACCTATATAAATCAGCAAACAGCTCAATTCACAAGCTGCTACAACACGACACCGGATCCGCAACACTCATACAAATGGACAAAAGGTGTGTTCAAACTCTCAATGGAATGTTGTGTGCACTCAAATGACAGTTGCTTGCACAACTGAAGTATTCTAAGAATGCCCCCGCACATGCATTGTAATATGTAAATACATAGGTACACAAAAGGGGCAAGTACAATCATATGACTCGCATGGGCCCAGGTGAGCATGTTGTAGGAACACACGTGACATCTAGGGATACTACGCGGGTCAATAAATTTGAACTCGATCCTCCTAAGCAGATAAATAAGAGTCAACAAGGTTCAACAAATAGTTATAAAATGCCCCCAAACACCCGCATGGGCCCCGACGAGCTTATTATTGGTACACATGTGACATCAAGGGATGCTGTAAGAGTCAATAAACGAACCAAAGTTCGAGCCCGAACATTCTATATAAATAGATAGGAGTCAATACGGTTCGAACTATCAAATAGATATACAGTCAGGGTGTCAACCGGAATATCTATTTTATACATTCATATAAGACCTTCAAGGTCTTGTTGACCTCATTTTTGTATGAGGTCACTTGAACCAATCTTGTCCCTAAATCAATTCAATCTCCAAACCAATCTAAACTCTAGGATTCTCCTAGATCTAGACCCTAGGATCTATTCAAATCTTAGAAATCTAAAACCCAATCCAAATCCAGAATTTGAAACCAAAATCCAATGCTAAAAGGCCAAGTCCTAAAAGCTTTTTTCAGCAAATTTTCAAACACTTCAAAAACCAATCAAATGACCTCCGATTCAGAGTCTATCACTTCCAAAGTGATAAGACATGTCTCTGAAGGCAACTCTCCAAATTTGAGCCCATTCTGAGGTCTCTAACCTCAGAATCTAAATTAAAATTCAAAGGCTGTAAAACCTTCAAATATTTATAGCATATGCCACTGGACCTATCACCTAGAAGTTTCTAACCTTAGAGCCTTCACCAAAGCCTCTAATCACTTCCAGACCATTAATCCAGATCTGTTGAACAATAAACTGAATTTTTCTGGACTCATTTCAACCCCTAGTGGTCAGGAGCCCAAAATGACCAAAATACCCCTATGGGGCTCAAACATTGATTTCAAACCAAATGACATCCAAATTGAATGCAACCACCTCCAGCAAGTTTCAAATATCAAACCAAACCTGTTGGACCCATTCCCAGACTTTGGGTCAACCTGGTTGACCAAGTCAACCTAGTTGACCTAAGACGCCCATTAAGGGCCCAAATGGGTGTTTTGGCCTAATTGATTTCCTTAAACCTTCAAAACACATTCAACAAACTCAAAACAATATTTCAAACTTGCTGAACCCAAAATTGGACCCTTGACCCAACCAATAGTTGACCAAGCCAACTAAGTCATGGTTGGTCAAATTTGACCCATATGACCCAATCCATTTCATTCAATCAAATCAACCCATTCAAATCATACCAAATCAATCAAACTCTCAAACACATCTCTAAACATATTTCAAACCCATTCAAACTCAATTGGAATCAACTCAATTGGAGTTTTGACTTAGTCAAACTCTCACTTATATGTTTTCATACACTCAAACATCAACCTTCAAGCCTTAGATCCATCATTCCAGCACCCATGGCATCCCCATATGCCACCCCACCTATCTTTGACCAGTTGACTGGTCAACATAGTCAACAAACCCCTTTAGGTGGCTTAAATATCTAAATGACTTGACTTAAGCTAACCCATTTCCTATCAAATTATCCCAGCCAACACTCAAATTCTCTCCCATATGCCACATCATCAGTCCACATGGCAAGTGGACTGGTCAAACAGTCAAACCAATCCTTTAAATGGGTCAAACTTGGTCAAGCATCATTTAAAATTAACCCACTCCACTTAGGACCTATCCAACTGTTAGGGCTTCCTCTAGAATATTCCTAGAGCCCTCCCTTGCCCTTTGATCTTGATCAAATAGCCCTCAAGGCCCCATGTGTCCAAGTGGGGACCAAGAGAGCTTTCCATGTAGGATGTCCTTACCCCCAGCTTTCCAACCACTCCCCGGATAGATGTCAAGCATCTAGGAGCTCCCTATGCTAATCCCAGCCCTTGATTTGATCTGGAGACATTTGAATAGGAGAAAAATGCCCTAGGAAGCCTCATTCAATACCTAGCACTCTCTCACCACCTCAAACCTCTCTAATCGAGATATCTGCTCATTCAACTCCACAACCATCATATCTTCATCTCCAAAATCAAATACGGCCGGTCAAAGTGGTGGTCGACGATCCTCCGACGAGATCTAGCTCAATCCGTTCAAGGAACTCTACCGCTCGATCCGTAGCTCCTCCGGTCGTGGTGTCTTCTACAAAATGGAGCATGGACAGTCTACAAATGCAACAAATCTATAAGCGGTTTAATCCGTCCAAAATCAAGGTGAAAAACTCAAACCCTAGCTTAGATCACACTAGTCTAAATGGATTTTTATAAAGCCCATTTTAAGCTAAATAAAATATTCCCCAAGATTTCTGTTCATCTAAGGAATATATGTTTAAAATTTCGTTGATTTTCATCAACTGTATCGAAAGAACGAGCCCAAAAACGTTTATAGGGCTCGGTTCGTGCGACTCCCCAGCGAGGCTTAATCGGAACCGTTGATCTAAGGATCAAAGGTTCGGATTCAGCCATTCCGCGGTCTGATTCGACCGTGTATTCGATCTCCCATTCGTTTGGCCGTCCGACAACATCTGGTCCATCAGCTCATTTCAGCGGGATTAATTCTCTACCGTCCGATCTTTCTCTGTTAAGATCGGACGACGAGATCTAATCTCCAGCGTCGGATCAAATTCTCGTAGATCCGATGGCTACGGCGGGACGCTGACTCGGATAAGTAAATTGCTCATGGGTCCCGCCGCCAGGCAATCATCCCGAAATGATTGCCAAATGATTGGCCTGCCGCCGGCGCGTTTTGGAGTCCCAATCCAGACGCGCCACGTGTTAATCCCGCCGCCAGATCATATTAATTAAGAACTTAGTATGACTTTCTAATAAAATTGATCACTTAAACATTAAATCACTTTCAATCAAATTTAAGCCCAACACTTAGGATAGGCTGGAGTGTTTCTGAAGTAATTCAGAATCTCAAAACACTCCCTACTTCTCCTCCCTTGAATCTAAAAATAAGTGCTCAATATTGAACTAATCCCTACTCAAATTCTAAACTTTACCTTCCTTTGATATCAATCTTCGAATTTTTTTAAATAAAATTTGTATCGCTATTTTAATCGAAAGTGTTCGTATGAAAATTTTCAATTTTCCTACGATGTAATTAACTACGAGGGCTTACGCTCGTAGGAGATTTAGAAACCCAGAATTGATTTTCAAAATCAACTTTTTCAAAACCTCAATTAATTCTCTTTGGAAAAATCAAATACAACGATCATTATCATCATTTTCGAACGATCGATAATAATTGATACCTTCTTTCTTCGAATAGATATATTAATTATTATTGTAGTTTTGGTTATGAGATTAATAATCTTCTATCCGAATTATCATAGTCAGACAATCGATTGAACTTCATTATGATCTTTCGAGATCATATATTGTTTCCCCTTGAGTCTGACTATAATAATTCAGATAAATTTAAAATTCCAAAATTAGAACCCATTAGGGAATGATATGATCGCCTCCCAAGGCAATATACCGTTCATAATGACGTGTTTAATTTCAAATTTCAAAATTCAAAATTTAATATTCCCAAAGAAAATTAATATTTTTCAAAAATAAAAATATATTTTTTTTAATCAGAACAGGCCTATGAACAAAAAAATTCATCAACAAAGGTATTAAACCTACGAAACCCGATCATTTGTTGATAGCTCGACAGAGTTGATAATGTTCAATCTACAAATGAAAATGACTCAAATACCCCGATAATGGCCGTATTGACAAAAAATCTCAACCAGAGGGGTTAACTCCAAAATTCAAAATGCCACCCAAAATCCAAAACATTCTAAAATCATCCAAGTCTAAAATGTTCAAAATTAAAATCTATCATCAACACTTAAAGCAAAATCCATCCACCCTCCAGAACAATTTACTGGATGGATAAATTGAAATTTACTTCATCCCGCACAGAGTTAATGTCTAGTAGAAAATATCACTATGATGCATTCTTAAATAATCTCTTGCTAGTAATGAGGTGGTACGTATCCTCTGACCGGCAGTTTTGATACCAAATGACACCGTAGGATAAACGGTTATGACCCGGGGCCCTCTAAACTGAGTGGTTTTGCCGCCAAATGACACCGCTAAATTATGGTTATGGCTAAAGTCAATACGTTCCTTAGTGGCATCAAGTCATTGAGATATGAATCAATAGGATATAATCGATGAGGCACAAAACCCTTTATTAGCTAAGGTGGATTTAAGTTTGTCTCCTTCGACAAACACTCACCCTAGGTCTACAAGGTACCCTTGGACAAAGCAACCCATGACTGCCGATAAGGATCCTTCTATTAGGTTGGATCGACTACCTTCTCTGAGTAAGTAGACCAGGGACCACGATGGCTCGGAACGACGGAACCATGGGATCTTGATCGAGTCCATCATCACTCCCCCATCATCCACTTTAAGTGCAAGATGATGAAATTTCAAATTTTAAAAATTTAATCTCATTACCCTCCACCGTTGTTTTGATTTGGCACATCTCCCCATCAAGATGTTCTTCCAAAGAATCAACCTTATTAGTTATCATTGATATCCGGATCTTTCTTAGACACAAAAATCTAGATTTTTATCCCAAAACAGAAAAAAACAACAATCGATGGTGAAAAACTATCGCATAAACTTATCAAGGATGCATTTGCAACAAGATCTCTCCACAACTTCCAAGAAAAACAGTGAGAAAACCAATAATAATTGATACAAACATAAGGAAAATACCACAATACAAGCGATCCTCAATTCGAGAGGAGGATATAGCTCTCCCAAATCTCTAGACGCCGCTAGAGCCTAAGACGCCAAGTACCAACAAGAAATTCCAACAAAAATCCAAGATGAAACCCTAAACCTAATGCAAAACCTAATTTAAAGAAAACACAATAACCCCCTTCCCAAAAGACTAAACAGCCCTTGCTTAATTCAAATCTCTCCTTGCTGCCCCTTCGTCTCTCCTTTCTCCTCTCTCTATTGTGGAACCTACCCTAAGGGGGTAGTATTAATAGGGGGCGGAAATAGCTAGCTTCCTCCAGCTGTAAAAAAGAACCGGCCCCTTGTCTAGGGTCGGTTGGACGGGTTAACACTATGACTTATGAATAAGAAGTGTAATTATGATTGTTGTGCTCTCTTCTATTACCACATTCTTGATTGCCCCACTTTATTCATAGCCCCGCTTTATGCATAGCCCAACCCACCTAAACGCCCTCACCAATCCATTTGGGCTTTTACCCATAGAAGTGTAAATTAGTTAATATATCACCCGGGCATGTTGAGTCATGTTGCTCAAGGTTCCTCTTGACCAACTCATGATGGTCGAAATGCCAGTAAAAGCCATTCTGCAATAGAAAAATAATTTATAAATATCTCAAATATCTAAGTTTTTTTTAAATACAAAATTTATTACCTCAAACTTGCAAAACTACATGTCATAAACGTTTGGATGTATTTTCCTCTTAGATACATAAGGAGCATCGGGCTCCTCATAATATCTTTAATCTTATGTGGTATTTGTTGAGATGGGTTAAATTTGTATAATTGAACTTAATAAAATAAGAAAATTATAATGACATTCATAATTAACTATGCAAAGCCGATCATATTAAAGAATTATGTAACCAGCAGTCTCCACTATTTTAGGATCGGTAATGCGGTCAAAGGTTTATAGGAAGAACGGTAAGACAGGTCAGCAGTTAGACCATCCAACATAATAAAGTGGTGGGGGTAGTATCCTTGTTGCATGCAAGAAAGATGTAGAATATAAATGATCTTACATAAGGTGGTGTTGTAAAAAAGGCTGAATAGGAATGAATGTAATATATACATATGACAGACGGGGAAAATTGTAGACTAAGAGTTGGAGGTGTGGTACACGTGGTAGTGGTGGTGATAATGAAGGGTGATGTGGTGGCATGTTAGCAATGGTGATAATGGTGGGTGTAGTGGATGTCATAATAAGTAAAGTAGAGGTCAAGGTGGTAGTGTTAGGTGGAAGTAGTTGTGATATTGGTAGATGGATCAGAGATCATGGTAGTGGAGTAGAGGTTGTGATGTTAATAGTGTCGTTGGCATCAATTTTCTTGTGCCACCAAAAAAATATGAAGTTAAGGGATGTTTGATAGCAAGAAATCCTAGTTGAACCAAATGCAAAACTTTTGAAAATTCTAGTGTTTGATTTCAAGTAAAGAAATACAGAGTAAAACTTCAATATTTTGAAATTTATCATCTAATTCATTTTCAATGTATTTAAAATATGCCCAGCTTCAGCAAATTCCAAATACATCGCTTGTATGAAGCGTTGTTGCCCACCTAACAAACATGCATGTACAACACTCACTTTGTTAGTCAAAACCCACTTCCAGTAGGCACACTTCCTTCATCTTCTACCTTCCACACTTTATATATCACAAGCCCTTTCTTATATATACATTCCCTTTATACATCACAACCCACTTTATTCACCAAGCGTCTGTCATCACACCCACTTCAAACACCCACATTTCCTCAATACATCGTAATCCCGCTTTCTTTTCTCCCACCTTATACCACAACCTACCTACACACACTCATGCATATCACAATGCACCTCCCTACTTCTCACTCCCTCACATGCACTATGATAATAGGGTCCTACATGTTAATGGCTTTCTTTGTAGACAAGGATGCCATTAAGGAATGCAGTAAGGAGCAGAAACAACTTTGAGGTTGAAGGCAAACACGACTAGGGTCAACAAGAGTCGACAGTGGTAGCACAACTGGCTATGAGAAATTTTGACAACACACAATATGAACATGAGAGAAGCATGTAAGCAACAACTTCCGGTTTAGATGAGTAACAAAGGTGGGAGGAGAGATTGAATAAATGAAGGGTTTATATTTTTTTTTTTTTTTTGGCGGGGGGAGCGGTATTTATTTAAGTTTTGGTGTTTTTTTTTATGACAATCAATCATAGATTTTAACACCGATAGATTGTTAGCTAAAAATCTATTGATATTATCGACCTATGCAATTCCAACAATATAATAAACTGACAACCATTCTATAAAAAAAAGCCATCGATAAATCATTGTTTTCCGATAATAAATTCATGGCGGTATTTATTCAAGTTTTGGTGATTTTTTTGGATGACAATCAATCATAAATTTTAACAAAGATAGATTGTTAGCTAAAAATCTATTGATATTATCTACCTATGAAATTCCAACAATATAATAAACTGACAACCATTCTATAAAAAAAGCCATCGATAAATCATTGTTTTCCGATAGTGAATTCATTAATTGAAATAACTACACGTCCACGTGATGTATGAACAACTTCTTATCATACATACTCTTCAATTAGATGCCTATTGAAGTTAAAAATGATTTTAAAATATATAAATTTTGATACATTTTTAATTCTCAAAACACAAGAATTTGGATAAAAATTTTCAAAAATCATCCATATTTTCAAAAATCAAAATAAAATCATGTGAATTCGAGTTGGAATGGGCCTAAATAAAGCACTTTTAGCCTAAGCAAAACACTATGAATTATAATTGAAAACTTCTTGAGACTATTCATGGGTTAAAAAATTCTTTGAATTTTATGTGCTTATAATTAAATCAAGCACTCAACGAGATGAATCCAGCAAGTCCAGGATCACTCATTCCAAATTCATTAAGGCATTGAGATTTCCAAAAAAAAAAAAGATCAAGGAGAACGTACTCGCATCTCATAGAGTGTCCAAGATTCTAGTTGAGATGGCCATAATTTCCCTCCTACAATGTATAAATAGGCCATATTTATACACATTTGGGCTAGAGTTGCATGTAGTCGATTGTTGCTCACCATAGGCTACCAGCCAATACCTGCTACATGACGTTGCATCAATTGTCATAAAAAAATTGTCGATTACTGACATTCGACATCATGTACTCAATTGTACAATCTTCCCACCTATCAAAAAAATGATCTAGCCAATTGTTGCCTGAATTTCGATGCTCCATGATGACCAACATCTGAAACCCATCTTCCCCAACGTGTGATCTCCCCTATAGCAGGAGAACAATCGAGCCAACCACTCACGATCACCTAACTTCTAATGTTCCTTATCAACTGTGTTTGATGTTTGCCAATTACAAACATCCTTTAGTCATTGATGTTTGATGCTAGTAATTTAAATCATCTGGTCTCCACTTCTATCAAAAGAATAACCAAGTTAACCACTCATCATCACACAACTTTTGGTTTTCCGCATCAATTGACAATCGATGCTTGCCAATAACCAATATCTCACATCTATTAGCCACTAAAGTCCAATACATGTCTTCCTAGTCATATGGTATCCCCTTCCATTGGGAGAACAAAAATAACCAACTACCCTCTATTACTTGACTTTTAATGTTCCCCGTTAATCATCATTTGATACTAATCAAAAACGTCTGACAACCACTAACATTTAGCATTTCCTTCTCAATCATTTGATTTCCCCTCAATTTCAGAGAATGATTAATTGAACCACCCATCATCTAACTTCTCTCATTCACCATTAACCGTCAGCTAATGCTCCCCAACGACTAATGATTTCTGACGCCCATTGCTCGGTAAACTAGTCTTGCCTCCTACTATAATAATGGCCAAGCCTTACCATAGCTCAATTTTTAAAGTTCTTGTGGACCAACATGGCTAATGCCTTATATTAAACACCTATCTTTATGACTGCTCATATTTTTTTGTCATCAAGTCTCCGCTCTTATTAAAAAAAATAAAAAAGATTGACCACCCCTATCCAACTTTTGTGATTCCTTGTCAATCATTGTTTAGTGCTCACAAACAACAAACCCCATATTTCTATCAACTATGAACATCTAACACCAATCATATTGGTTGTTTAAGCTCCTCTCTTATCAGAAGAACAATCATGTTGACCACTCACTATCACAAAGTTTCATATGTTCCCTATTGATTGTCTTCAAACACCTAACAACAATTAATTTCTACCAGCCACTAATCTTAAAAGCTAATCCTTCGACTCCCCAATGTCCCATCTAAACAAAAAGCAACAATTTTTACCTTCCACCATTCCTTGACTTCTGACATTCACTATCAACCATCACTCGATCCATGCGAACAATTAACGTTTGAAGGTAGTATTCCATTAATTTCTCCTATAAAAAAAATGAATAAGTTGGTTGACCGCCATAACTTAACTTCTAACATTTTTTTGTCGATCATCACCTAGCTCAACGACCAACATCCTGCATTCACCAACCACAATATTTGATGCTGGTCTTCCTGGTTACTCAATCTCCTCTCCTACGAAGAGAATGACTAAGTTGATCACCTTCTATATCTTAGCTTCTAATTTCCCCATCGATCGTTGCCTAACCTTATTAACAATTGACATCCAATGTATGCTAATCATTGACTTATGATGATTATTCTCCTAGTCACCCGATCACCCTGATTATCAGAAGAAAGTCAAATTTGGTCTCTTTTCATCAACTATTGTTCGAAATTCATCGTCTGATGGTAACTTTACATTAAAACTCCTCATAATACCAACAAAAGAGACATATTCCACGATTCATGTGTATTATATTGTATTAACGACTTCCCTAGTTATGAAGAGGGACACTCTTTATAATCATTGATTCATTCATATTAACAGAATAACATCAATTGGGAAAAGACCTATTTTTCCTTTTCTTGAGTTTTCCACCAAAAAAAAGTCATATAAGTATTATTTTTTTAAAAGTTGCATTTGCATTAATCAAAATGAAAAGAAAATACATACAACACATCAACTAAGTGGGAGCAATCCTATCACTTTCATCCCTCAAAAGATTAACAAAAGTTGAGGGATTGTAGTATCATGTACATCTTTCCAACAAAAATCACCAAAAAGAGCTAATTGCGCACAAAAATCGACAGTTCCATTATTAATCTTAGGAATGCGATGGAATAAAACTTGCTTGGAATCAGCAAGGACAGAAACATCCACATCACAGCTTGCAAAGTGGATGGGGTGGTCATGGTTCATGAGGCCTTTCATCCAAGTGATAGCATTAGCACAGTCGCCCTCCACAATGAGCCTGTCCATCTCTAGCATCCACGGTTGAATCATATCCCTGATAATAGTTGCCGCTAGCACCTCAGCAGTACTAATGTCCCAATGCTCCACTTGTTTTCCCACGCCAGCACAAGTTGGACATCATGGTTCCGAGGACTGCACCAAGACCGGCTCTTTTGGATGACATAATTGAGGCGTCGAAGTTGATCTTCAACCAACCTGTAGGGGAGGGGTGGGGGACCATTGCTGATGTAAAGGCAGCTTGGAGGGCTGAGCATTTCTCCATTGCTCCAGAGTTGGCATCCGAAAAGGATGGGGAAGTAACGAGAGAACGATCACAATGATGAAGGTGGGTGTACTGTTGGGACTACCGTGTTTCAAGGCATTCCTTGCCCTCCAAGATTGGTAGACAGTATAGAAAAAAGGCGTCCCAAGCTGGG
This sequence comes from Dendrobium catenatum, assembly GCF_001605985.2. Classification (NCBI taxonomy): domain Eukaryota; kingdom Viridiplantae; phylum Streptophyta; class Magnoliopsida; order Asparagales; family Orchidaceae; genus Dendrobium; species Dendrobium catenatum. Next base: position 187,100 of record NW_021318496.1, on the reverse strand, counting down.
GTTGGTTCTAGCCATCTCAACAAGAATCATCATTAGCTCCCGAAAGGAATTGTTATTTGGGAAGACAAAACCCCACCTGGCCAACACGTTAAGAACCTAAACCAATTTGGAGCAACCAACCACACAATGCTCAATGGTTTCCCTGTCGTTACACCCCCATGGACAAAGCTCATAATCAGCTAAATTACGACGACATAGCCAAACATTGGTAGGGAGAGCGTCCCGTAGGAGTTTCCATCAAAAGAAATATTCTCGGGGATGGAGTTTGAATCTCTTAAGCCAGATATAAGTAATATTTTCAATGTATATATATGCACGCAATATTTTCACACAACTTTAAGAAGTTTAATTATCTTTATCATTATGAGTTTTCTAGTACATAATAATTTGGCAGCATTCGTGAAAAACACTCCCACCCTCATTGATCAATCACTATGACATCCAATGATAGTCTACACATAGGGACATCAATACTCCATATCTAAACATTCATATCCTTGGTAACATCTTAAAAGAAACCAATGGCACCTTCACTAGGAGAAATTTAAGGTTGGGTTGACCTTGAATATAACCTAGAAAGGATGTTCACATTAATGTCCCATGTGTGCTTGTAGTTGAACAAATTCTTCCCCTATCATCCTCAAGCATATACACCACTTCACCCAAATAATTTCAAAAATATCGAAGTGGATGTTCCCTAAAAATGGAAACTATACATGACAAAGTTAGCTTTGGATCCTATCTAAACTGACGTTAGAAGGAGATGTCCACATTGATGCTCAATATGTGGATGCATTAAAGATCTTGGTAGAGCTACCAATTTTTGAAAATTTATTTTATATAGAAGAAATTCCACAAGAAACTTCTGAGAAAATCACATCTTTATGCATAATCCTCAGTCGGACTCATAATCCTAAGCAGTCACAATATGACCTCAAAAGGGAAAAAACAACCTAAATAAAAATCAACTTTTACCACTAATTTGAAAAATATAAGCTGACTTCCATCCCTAAGCAAGGTTCAATTAGCTTAAGATGGAATCAAACCGATTTCATCTTCCATATGTGAAATTTATCAAGTCAAACTCTAATGATAACCAAGGATGAGTAAAAAAACATTTAGCTTCTTCCATTATGGCTTAAAATTATCGAATGACATTCTAATGAATTACCTAAGTCAAAAATCCTTGGTGGATTCCTCTCTACCTCTTCTAGCACGAGTTAAAGTGTATGAGTTATCTGTTGACGAATAACCTAATATAAATAAAAAATTTCATATATTTCCCTCTACTTTATCTACCATTGACCATAACCATTGGGGAGCTTGTCTAATGGTTGACAAGCTTCTTTGAGATACAACTTAAAACATCTAAAAGACCCTAGAGGGTAAGCTAATTTGAAAGCCCTGACAAGCACATAGTGTTGGATAGGGTCCCACTAGAAAGTTCTTACGAGGGCTTATCTTATAAAATGAAGGTAAACAAAGGTTACCCAACTCTATCGATTGAAGGATTAGATCCACTCTATATCTTTTGAGGGGCAATATTCTCTCACTCTTGGCTTCAAGGTCTAATCTAACAAATTGAATTTTTGCCATTATAGTGAAACCTAGAAGTTTTATATAACTCTGAAGGATACCTAAAGGGCTCGTATAAAAGTCAATTCCCCAAACATCCTATTCACTAGTATTCAAGTGAAGGTGTTCATCACGCTGGTTTTTGTCTTGGGTTTGAAATAACTGTGAAGGATAAAAAAATAAAAACTTTAGAGGACTACGATAACAAAAAGATCATGAAGTCATATTTCCAATGATATTAGGCATGTTAAAAAAACTCAAAAATTTCTACAAAAATCGTATAATGTGGGAATTCCTTACCAGTTGACATTAAGGAAAAAATTTGGAATTTAAAAAAAAAAACATGAAAAAATTTGGTGGAATCTCATGGATGTAGAGGAACATCTCCAATAACTTTTGGCAATTTAAAAAAAGTCTACGAGCCACAATGACTTTTTGAAGTTATAAAATAGTGAATAATAGTGTTGGATCTTAACTTGCTTGTGGATGACACCAGTTCTTACTAATAGTCAAACTTTTAGAGAGTAACCCGAAACCTGTGTAAAAATGGAGAGAAAGGGATACGCTAGGAAAAGCTAGAGAGAAGCTGTAATAAAAGTACTTAGAAGCCTGGTTTATAGATCAGCAAAAAGATCCACAAGTACAAGAGATTCAAAAGATCTAAAAGACACAAAATGCTCTTTGTCGTCCTTTATTTATAAGGTTTTTAGGGCTACAGAAAAAGTTGTACATATAAAAAAATAAAACAATATAGAGCTATACAAATTACCCTAGATATGTGCTTCCTTTTGATTGGATGAGAGAGAGGTGGGCTATAGAGCTTTGATGATCTATCTCTGGGCGAACTCGATAATGTCAACGAGTTTAGCAGTGTCGAATGCATATGGGCGAGTTTGAGAGAGTTTTGAGCAAATGGTGCTTGATGTCAGAATAATATATGAGAGTTGTTGGTGATCTTTGAACATTGGATCGCCTAGAGGTGAAGGTGAGTGAGTTGAGACTGCGGAGAAGATGAACCCAACAATCAGTTGGTCACGGTAGGGTTAAACTAAGGATTCTTTGAGCAAACGCTTTCCTATAGTGGACTTAAATTTATGAGAGATGAAAGCATTTGCCCTGGGCGAGGGTGAGTTTCTGTGATAGATGCCTCCCTTCTGTGAGGCCAGTGGAAAGTTAATTAATTGGTGAGATCCTCCATTGCTCTTGGGACGAGCAACCTTCCTTTATAGGCAGGGGCAAGTGGGGTCTGATGTTCTTCGACAAATTCTTTTGTGGGGTCCACTGGATGCCTATCTCCTCTTGTAATCTGACAACTATCTGCTAGATACCTCTGAAGGCATATGCGAATATACAGATAGATCTTCCAAAGTTTCAGTTTGAAGAAGTTTTTCCCTAACCCAACAACACAATTTGAAAATGAAGAACCTCATAGACGGCTATCGAGATGTTTGCAGTAAGAAAAAGAAATCTGAATTTTTCAAATCCAGATCTAACCGTGAAAAATCATTTAAGATAGCAACATCATGGTTACAGTCGAGAAATCCAAGAATAAAAAAAATCTACCAAAAAGCAAATCAATAGAATTTCAGACCGAAAATTTTCGAAGTAAGAGAACACTTAATGGAAAATCTATGGTGAAAAAAATTGATCGTGAAGGTAAAAAAACTTAGCAAAAATAGCAAGAAATTGACCAAGTACTGCCAAAATCCGGATACCTGACAAATTACCGGTCTTCTTCGTCGTCGTTTTTTCTTCTCAGTCTACATATCACCCATTTGCTGTTGCATCTCTATCAAGGTCTCTCTGGGCAACGTATTTTGGAAGATCAACTCCATTATGGTAGAAGGGAGAAGCTACAAAATAAGGCCATCAAACAAAACCATACTCGGTACCTCAGTTCAAATTCATCCAGGCGAAGATCACCAACATCTCATTCATAATAGGACCAAATAATCGAGGCAGAGTAATGAAATCCGCTCAATGTTACACCTTTCAAGGGAAGGTTTCAAAGATTTTTATGGGGAAAGATCGAGTCTCAACAACAACAACAACAACATCAAGCCTTTATCCCACTACGTGGGGTCGGCTACATGAATCCTTTTTCTCCATTGTGTCCTATTAAAAGCCAAATTCTCGTTTAAATCTAATAAAGAAAGGTCATTCCTAATATTTTCTAACCAAGTCTTTTTAGGTCTACCCCTACCTTTCTTAACACAAGTCAAATCTAATACCTCTACTCTCCTAACCGGGTCGTCGCAAGGCCGCCGTTTTATGTGACCAAACCATCTAAGGCCACTCTCTCTAATCTTATCTTCTACTGAAGCTACTCCAACCTTTTCACGTATACGCAAATTATTTACATAATTTCATATCATTACAAGAAAAAGGGTGAATTGGATGAACTTTAAAATGATTTAAATAGAATAAAAATATTAATTTTGATTTTATAGAAAATAAAGGTATGTTGAAATGATAATTAAGAAATGCAACCAAACATAAGTGCTATGGAAAAAACTAAAAGAGAAACAACATGCACGTTATTTTTAAGTGGTTAGCCCCCTAATATCATCTCTAAATGAGATTGATTCTCTATCTATAAGGTTTTGACACCGTTGGAATTTTATACGGATTGAATATATGGTCAAAATATTAAAAAGTGCACATGAATCACCATCTTGGATGGTGCTTGGTAGAAGTTTTCTAGCAAGGCACATGAAAAAAATATTACTTGTGGTGTTCGGACGCGTCTGAAGGTCAATTCAAATGCGTCATGTCATCCAATACACAATGTATTGAATGACATGACGCATTCGGATTGGCCTCCGGACCGCACGTAATAATCTCTCAGGCAGACAAGGTTGCTCATCTATAATTGAAGTCGCAAGTCCTCTAAATGTATTCTTTATCTTTTTGATGAAGTTGACAGTCTTGGCTGAACATTTGCAAGTAGTTTTTGACCTTGAGCGGGGGATGCTTGAGCTAGTGTGGCTTGGCCCTAAGATTGTGTGGTACACCTTATGACTGGGTGAGTATCTTCCAAGCTTAGGCGAGTTGGTCTAGTTAAACCATTGGCTTAGTGTGTTCTAGTGAGTTCAATTTGATACGCGAATCTAATACAATATGAGCTAGTTCATTATGACATTTGACAAGCTCACTTTTCTTTTCTGGTCCCATCGACTCGCCTTGAGCTGACCCAAGTCAAGGTGAATTGGGTCTTTGAGCTATTTTGATATACAATCAAGTCACTAAAAAATTTATATTTATTTATGAAACACTTAATCAAAAATTATAGTAATATAAGAATATCAAATAATTGTCCTAGATAAAGTTCGTGCAAGCGGGTGGGCAAGTGTGCCGCGCCTCCGAAATCCCTCGCCATGGCAGGCTCTTCCACTCTCTCGTCCGCGCTCTTTCTCCTTCCTCCCTTTAACTCTAACGTCTCCTCCAAATCGAAGCCCTCACTCTCCTTTGCTGCTTACTCCTCGAAGCCGCTGACCTCGCTTTATTCCCGTTCCTCGTCATTCATGGTCTTGGCCGCGCCGGAGCTCGTGGACTCACCGGAAACCTTATCCGGATCTGAAGGTCTCGCAGGCTTGGAGGTTTGTAGTCTGTGCTGTGTTTATTATCTCTTTGCGGCGGGGAGTTTGCTAACTAATTGCTTATTGATTGTTCTTCTCTTCAAGACCGAGGGATCCGAGCCTTCTTCTCTGGCTTTTGAGAGTGATGCTGATAAGGTACTGCAATTTCTTTTCTGGCATATAGTGAAATGAGCGTGTTCTATTTCATTTGATGGTTAATGATGCTACTCTTTCTGTTGATCTATACAAAATTTGGCCCTGCTGATCTTTAATTTAGTGACTTGTAATGCCGATGTTTGGTGATTGGTGGGGCTGCGAGTGTATTATCCTTTTTCAATTTGTGGGCAAATTGAGATCAGTCTTTTTGGTGTAAAGTCGACTTCTTCAAACTCTACTGTCAAAGCTTAAAATTTTCGTTCCCCATTAATGTCTTAATAAGACATGAATTTAGAAAATAAAAAAAGAGCCTTGAATTTGTTCATTGGATTACAAAAAATTTGTTTGGAACTTATTATTGAATATCATGAAGAGCTATTGGAAACACAGAGAGAAATAAAGATAATAGAAGTAGAAGCTGAACAGAGGTTTTCTAAATTGAAATCATTAACCTTTACAGAGTATAATAGTATGCTTATATAGGAAAACAAAGTACAGTTTGTTAGGCAGCACATGCTGCCATCTGTGTATGACTGCTGTTTATAACATAGCACATGGGTGGTAATTGCCTGAGGTGGAGAATGGCTTCT
>NW_021318496.1:48458-181092 GCF_001605985.2 Dendrobium catenatum | reverse complement strand
TGCCAAAGATGATGAAAGCATGTGGCTGATAGCGGTTTGGTGAGAATATCGGCTGGTTGATCAAATGAGTTGATATGCTGAACAATGATCTCCTTGGCTCTAATGTGATCACTAATGAAGTGATAATCTATTTCGATGTGTTTGACCATGGCGTGAAAGACCAAATTTTTTGCTAGTGCCAGGGCTGAAGTGTTGACATAGTAGAGGGATGTAGCTGAGGCTTGAGCTGCCTGAAATTCTACCATTAGATGTCAGAGCCAAATGACATCCGACTTTGTTGATGCCAATGCTCTATATTTAGCTTTTGTGGAGGATTTCGCCGTGGTTTGCTTTTTAACACTCCATGAGATCAATGTGTCACCTAAAAAAAGTATAAAATCCTGTGGTGGATTTTCGGTCAGAGAGATCAGCGGCCCAGTTTGCATCCGCATATGTACTCAATTGAAGGTGGCTACGAACGACGAGAAGGTTATATTGAAGGGTACCTTGAATGTAATGGAGCAATCTTTTGAGTGACTAGTAATGGTCGTTTGTAGGATTGTGCATATGCATATTTGATTTGTGGCGAAGGCAATGTCAGTTCGCGTAATGGTGAGACCTTGGAGTGAACCGACAGGTAATGACCAGGATTTTCGAATGGCTGATCTGCTGCTTGACATTGGGAAGGTTTGGTAGACATGGGTGTAGTGGCAAGTTTGCAGTTTTCAAAACTGGAGGCCTTGCGGATATCTCTAGCATAAAGGGCCTAATTGAGGAAGTAATCATGAGAGGTGTGCTGAATGTCAATGCCCAAGAATAAGGAGACCGAACCCAGCTCCTTGAGAGTGAAGGTGTCTTGTAGTTGAGAGATGATTTGCCGAACGGTTGGGAGATGACTACCTATGATAAGCATGTCATATACATACATTGATAAGTAGATTTGGATGTTTGTGTTATTGTAAATGAGTAAGGATGGATTGGGTTTGCTATAGACGAAGCTGAGACTGAGGAGAAATGAAGTAAATTTGTGAAACCATTGCCGTGGAGCTTACTTGAGCCTGTAGATAGGCAGATAGCTTTGTGGAGCTTGCAACTGTGATGAGGAAACTGAGCATCCGTGAAGCATTGAAGTTGACGCATGTAGACAACCGCCTGAAGATCACCGTGAAGAAAAGCATTGGAGATGTCTAGCTTAATGACGTTCCAATGGCGATGATGAGCAATGGTAAGTAATATGCGAATCGTGGGGATTTTTGCCACAGGATTGAATGGCTCTTGGTAATCAATGTCGTGTGTTTAATTGAATCCCTGAGCCACTAATCTAGCTTTGTAGCAATCTATTTGTCCATCAGGACTGAGTTTTGTCTGATAAGTCCAACAATAGCTGAGAATAGGCTGATTGGAAGGAGTTGGAACAAGCAGGTACTTTACTTTTGCAATGCTAGAAATTCTTCGGACATGGCTGACCGCCAATGCTTGAATTTCACCTCTTGAGTATAACCGGTAGGAGTGGAGTTGGGTTGAGTAGTGGCCAAGAGGTCAAAATGGGCTTGGGTTTGAGATGGTCGGTTTTTAGGCGAGTCTGCATTCGATGAGGGGTGATAAGAGGTGGTTGGATTGGAGTTAAAACTGTGTTGGGAGATGCTGATGGCGTTGGAGTTGGTGATGGTTAAGGAGGATAAGTGGGCATTTGAAGTGATAGTAGGTGTTGAAATAGTGGATTTTAGTGGAGGTTGTGGTGATGTGGATAGAGTGGATATTGGTACCAGTAGTAGAAGAGAGTGGAGAGGGGAAGAGGATGTGGAGATTGTATATGAGGAGTTAGAAGTATAGGGAAAGGTTTGTTCATGAAATGTGACATGGCGAGAGATGTCGATTTTCTTGGAGATAGGATTGTAACATCGATAGCCTTTGTGAGATAGCCAAGAAAATTCCAGGCCTTATAGCTGGGGGAAAGTTTGTGGCTGGTTAAATGTTTGAGTTGCAGAAAACATAGGCAACCAAATGTGTGTAGGTGAGTGTAAGTAGGGGGTTGGCCGTGAATTAATTGGAAGCGTATTTGAAAATTGCGAGCTATAGTGGGAAGCCTGTTGATAAGGTAATTGGAAGTGAGGACGGCTTTAGCCCAGAAGCCAAATGGGAGAGAGGCAGCATTTAGAAGTGTGCGACTAGTTTCTAGTAAATGTCTATTTTTGCGTTCAATAAGGCCATTTTACTCTGGGGTGTAGGACTATAGGGACAACTCATCTGATGTTTGATGTAATGATGAAAAGGAATTACTGAAAGTTAGAACTGGTGTATTTGCCACCTTCATCGGAGCGGAGAATTTTTATTTTAGAGTTGAATTGGTTTTTAGCCAGTTTAATGAATTGGTAGACTTTGGATAGTGTTTCTTCTTTGTTATGCATTAAGTAGAGCCAACAAAATCGAGAATAATCATTAATAAACGTCACGTAATAATGATAGCCGTTAAAAGATGAAACTGGGGCTAGTACCCAAGCATCATAATGTATTAATGATAAATGAAAACAAACATGAGGAGAACTATTTGAGAAGGACATCTTGTGGCTTTTGGCCACTTTACAGGACTACATAAAACTGATATAGGGGAAATATATAAAAAAGGATAAGTTGTGGCTATAGTATGCATGGCATAAACATTTGGATGAACAAAACGTGCATGCCATAAAGAGCTGGAGGAGATGCTGCTGTGAACTGCTGTAGGGAAAGGTGAATGACTGGCGGAGATAGGGTAGATGCCATCACGGCTGCGACCACGAAGGAGAATTTAGTCTTATGAGAGATCCTTGATGGTGAAGCCCGAGGAATCGAAGGAAATGGAGCAATTTTCAGGCATAAGCTTGTGTATAGAAAGAAGGTTGTGAGATAGAGAAGGAACATGAAGAAGGTTGTGAGGAAAAAGCTTACGAGTGGAACAGGAAGAGGAAGTATTCATTGGCCACTGTTGTAGATTGGTAAGGAGCTGCCATTGCAATCGAGATGCTATCTGAACCATAATAAGGGGCAGATTGCTGGATGCTATTGGCGTCATCTGTCAGATGTGTGTAACGCCATAGTCAAGCACCCATTTCGTAGGAGTGGGTTGTTGTTGAGAGAAGAGTGCACGAGGTGTCCAGTTTGATTGTGGTGCATATTGCAAGTTGCACCGATGGCAGCATGAAAGAGCAGCGTGGCTAGATTTGTTATAGATTTGACAAGTGTATGTGGATTTGGAGAAGTTGATTGTCGTCTGCCCGCAGGAGATAAGTTGATTCCTCACTACAGAGTAAGGAATAGAGTACATCTAAGCTGATTGGATGAAGAGATGTACGAATGGATGTTTTGAATGAATTGTATGCAGAAGGCAATCCATTGAGGATATATAAGATTATATCCTTTGAGTCAACGTGAGAACCAGCAACAACAATGTTGTCTACTAGCGCCTTGATTTGAGTGAGATATTGATTCATGGTGCTATCTCCCATTTGGATGTGGTGTAATTCATTTTTCAATTGAATTACACAAGATATATTTGTCAGTTGAAGTTTGAGTTCTAGAGTGATCCAAATTTCATGAGCATTTATTAGATTAAGAATGTATGGAAGAATGGACGGTGATATGGTCGTGAAAAGAGCAGAGACTAGATTCTGGTCGATTAGATGCCACCGATAATCGGTAATAACATAAGTGGATGAGTTGGTGGAAGGGGCGGGCTCAGGTGGACAACGAGTTCGGCTGGTCAAGTAGCCGTCAAATCCATTCGCCTACAAAAGTTGGTAGACTTTGTGGCGCCAGATCAAATAGTTGTCATTGGTGAGCTGTGTGTTGACAATGAGTTTGATATTGGACATAAGAAATTTGAGTGGGGAGGGTATAGTGTATTCAGCCATTGAAGCTGAGAGAGAGGTGGAGGAATGGGTGCTATATGAATCATGATCAGCCATTGATGAATTATTAACCCAATCAATATCTTATAATTTTATCATCTTGGATTAACCTAGTGAATCTAGTCTTCTAATAACAGTGGGCTTGAAGGTCATATTGTTCCGGAGGCAATTAGCAATAATAGGTTACTTACTATCATATATGGCATGTATATCATAGTGATGAGCATGCTTAAGGACACTCACTCTCTTCTAAGGAGATCTTGTGATTTAAACATGAATCAAATTAGTGCATATAAATAAGTATGACTACCACTAATTCAAATGTGTTTTTACAGACCATCGATGCACATTGCATTGGATTTGATCGATCCATATAGAGGTTAGCTCCAAGATATTTAAAATTGTATACTTGGATATTGGGGTTTTGTTTGTCATTGAGAGGGGGCATACCCCACATAATCAATAATTTCCATAAAGAAGTATTGTACATTTATCACAGTATGAAGGAGTAACATATTAACATCCTAACCTACTACCATATTAAAAGCAACACATCAATATTGTAACATAATAACAAATTATGCAAAGTATCAAATAACAAATAATCTTACACAATAATTCATGCACAATGAAAAATAAGTTAACAAAGTAGAAGCGTTATGAAAACATCAAAGTAAGATAAGATATCTAAGAACTAATAAAATAACAATTCAAAATAAGTTTATATAATAAGTTTCTCTTTTCTACTCCTGTTGTCCAAGATCGAAATAAGAACATATAAAGTAACTACCTAGCAAGATTATAATTTGTGAAATCAAAAGTCTTTAGCATTCTCATTACTCAGGAGATCTTAAGATCTTCATTAGGGGTGTGAACAAGACAATTTTGATCCTATCCAGCACTAGCTCAAAATCCATTTGAACCTATATAAGTCGACTTGAAATTGGCTCTTGGCTCAAATTGATTTCATTTCGATCCAGCTTTGCACAATTCAACCTGATTTTGATCCACTCAAAATCATTTATTTCCCCGTTTTCTAATTTTTATGAATATTATATATGCATGTATGTATACTTGTAATTTACATATACTTATTCATGCATATTAAATTTTAAAAATAGACATTATTTATATTTGGAGCCAGATTGTGCCAATTTCGAGTTGGCTTGAGCTAAGCCAAAAATTTTGCTCATGTCTTGATTCATTTTACTTGATCCAAGCTCAATCCGAGGAAATAAATTATTCAATTTTTGAGCTAAAATCTCTGTCCTAGTCTTCATTGGAGTCATCATCATAATGAAGTTCTTTCTCTCCTTCCTCATCCTCAAATTTTTATCCTCTTCTCGATCTCAATCATCTTCTTCTTCCGTAGTTAACAATAATTAATAAAAATTTAAGAATATTGTTTAAAGTTTGAAGCAACTATTTATTAAATGTCCTGAAAATTTTATTAAATCTATTTATTGTTATTTGTTAAGCAACATCTACTCTAAATTAGGCACGCCCCACAAAAATTGAGGCAAGGTGCACCTCCTATTATGTGAGGCGTACTCCTCACATACCAAGGCATCAGGTTTGCACCTCATGGATAAATTTAAAAAAAAAAAATTAAGACATGCTTCATATTGCACAGTTTTAAATGGTGATTAGCTCAAAGGCTTAATGTGCGATCAATTCAATGATTCAAGATCTAATTGGGCAAATATGACTAGTAGTGTAGTTAAGACATTTTTTGAGGCTATGATCCATATCAGACATTTGAATTGATGCCATCCTTGAAATTTCACTACTGAGGTGAGCGTAGAGAACTTGCTGACATATCCATGAGGTGATTCGGATAAGGAACTCTGGGTTGGCTTAAGTTCAATTTGGAATGCAGTTGACTCTAAGAAAGGTCCCAAAATCAGGACTTTCTCTGCTTTGGAGAGTATTTTGTTCACACACAGTTGACTAATCTCGATTTCAGAAAAGGCAGGACTTACATTCTAGGGAAATCCCACAAATGGACTGCTGGTTTTTCTCCTCTCTCTCTCTCTCCCTCTCTTAGTAGCAGCTGGCATCTTCCTATAGCCAATCCAAGGAGACAAGTTTCCAGTTGCTGTCCTCGCCGTTTCCTATTATCAATGAATTTATTCAACAAAGAATCACTGCAAAATCATTTATTTGTATTCCATATAAAGCCTAAAATCCTTGAGTAGATATTTCCTACAGGTTCCGAAAGAGTTCTACATCCCAATTTTGGATTATGGATAGCAGCGATAGCTTCATGCTTATAGCTAAATAATGATTTATCTACAGTTGGTATTCTAAGAATTCAATTTTGCCATCAAAGATGACCTCGATTCTGCCAAGATCCAATCACCAGTTGCAAATCATAGAAGGGGATGGCAATGTTTGTTTCAGTTGCTATAATAATGGTGGAATTTTATAAGATCTACTAAATTGGAAGATAGTCAGAGAGATGAAAGCATAGATCATTCTGAAAGGTGGATTTTTTTCATCATTATTTTTTGGTTCAGCCAAGTTGTGTCGCTTCAAAAATAAAATTTATTTAGAACGTTTTGTGATTAAATTATTACAATTGTCAAAAAAAAAAAGTCCGTTTTGGGATTTTTTTTATCCACTTCCATCTGTGCGTCCTGGCCTTCATTTTCACAGATTTTTTCAGCATTTCCATCTTCATCTGTTTGTGCAAGCCTATGTGATGCGGATCATTTTATGCATTTTATGCCTTAAGAAATACTTTACCCTTTTTCTGTCATTTATGTTTCTTTTTTTTCTTCCCGCTATTATAGTTTGCTTTTCTGTCATGTTAGCACAGAATTTACCTTTTTGGCTGTTAGAGCTTTTTTATACAAGGTGCAAGTGTGCATCTTCATAGAGAGCGCGCGCATATATATATATCTCCTGAGGATATGAAGAGAGTTAATGAAAAAGTATTATATCCTTTGAGTTTCCTGGTTTGTGTTATCTGTTCGAGTTTGCAATTCCTTCTTCCAACGACTATCAAGTCACTGGGTATCCACCTGTTACCACCCCGAAAGGGTGCTTGGCGGCGTGACTAATTCTCGGCTGACCTAGAAGAGGCACCCACCCTAGAAATCTGCTGGCCCGCACTTGATTGGCCCGCACTTAAGAGGCGCTGCCGCTCGAGGGAAATCGAGCACGGGTTGGGGGTTCCCAACCGTACTCGCCCACCAACCAAGCTAAGCAACCATGGGTAGGTGCTGCAAAAGCATAGTGTACTGTTTTAATTTATCAATTATATTTTTGTCAATCAGTGATCTGGGTTCTAGGACTGATCTTAGAGATTCAATTCTTTCTAATTAGTTGGAGGCTTGGAGCTTTAGCTTTGTTCAAGTGTTCAATTTGTTGTGAAAACTTTCCAGTTTCCTCAAGATATAAAAACTTCCGTGACCAAAAGAAGCTGAAAAATTCCTTTCAGAAGGCCTTGGAAGAGAATTTTACCATATAATGTTCGAAATATTTATGACTGAAGTGGTATTATTTTTCCTAATATTTTCTGCAATTCAGTCTAATTCTCTGCGGAACCAAATATTTTCTGAGGGATTTGATTTATGCCTCTCGTTTAGGCCAAATTTTTAATAGAAACAGGAAATTTATAATGCGATTGGACAATGATATATCTTGGTAGAACAACATTTTTATTGAATTCGTATCTTGTAAGCAATATTTTTTCTGATTTTACCGTTTATATATGATTCCCTGTGTCAAAAACTTGGAACGGAAAGCAATTATTTCAAAAGTGATTTTCTAATAATCTGATTTCGATTACAAATAGCTGGCAGCGGCACCAAAGCAGAAGATAAGAATCAAGCTGAGATCATACTGGGTTCCCCTCATTGAGGACTCATGCAAGCAGATCTTAGAGGCAGCCAGAAGCACCAATGCCAAGACCATGGGACCTGTCCCTCTGCCTACCAAGAAGAGAGTTTACTGTGTTCTCAAGTCTCCCCATGTGCACAAGGATGCTCGATTTCACTTCGAGATTCGCACTCATCATCGTTTGATCGATATCCTGTACCCAACCGCGCAGACGATCGATTCACTCATGCAGCTTGATCTACCAGCTGGTGTTGATGTGGAAGTTAAGCTCTAATTTTTCAGTCAAAACTATTTGTCTCTGGCTCCCAACCTAAGCATTTGTATTCATTTTGTGCTCCAGATTGCAATCAATTGGAGAATAGACTGTATGTGATATTTTATTTAGGACATTCAGAAATGGAAGCTTGGTGCAGAAGTATATACATTTCACTAGAGGAGGTTTTCATAACTACAAGAAGATTCCGCCGAGAAACTTGGCTCCCATTGGTGTGACAGCGGGTAGATAACAGGGATAAAGGGAGCCAAATTTCTCGGCGGAATCTAGCGAAGCCACCCACCGGCATCGGACTTACACTTGCTTTGTCCCACTGAAGAGGCGAGGCCGTAGTAGAGAGGATTCGAGCCCATAATGGAGGGTTTCCAATCGTGCTTGCCCACCAACCACCCTAAGCCTCGGTGAGTGTTTTGTGGGTGTTGAATGCATTACAAGTTAGGGATACATTACATATGTTGAGGGCGATGGGCATGACATAGAAAAGTGTTTGAGAGCAGGTTTTGCTGGTGATGACCGCAACGCAGATCTTGCAGATGAGGGTTACTCGTAAGATTTCTCATAAGAATTGGACGATTTTGTAGAATTGCCCCAAATCAATTTTTTAACTTTTATGAAGAATATTTTAATCCTTGATATTAAGCTAACAACAACTCATCATCAAATGCGCTGATTAATGAAACATTAATCTTCACTAAGGCCCGTTTGAGACAACTTTTGTATTGCTTTCTAAAGCAGTTTTTCAGAATAATTTTTTTTATTAGAAAGTTGGTTTTAAAAACAGTAAGAAAACTGTCTCAAATGAAGCCTAAGAGTATTTATGCTTCATTGGGGGTGGCTTTCTTACTGCTTCTTGAGGGGACTAGTAAGCCGCTTTAAGAACCATGAAGAAAATCAATCTTCAATATTATTTATCTCAAATAGAGATCTTGCATGCACTTCTTATTGCGCTAAGGCTTTGTTTGGGACAGCATTTTTATTGCTATCTAAAGTAAATTTTTAGTATAAATATTTTTTAAATTAGAAATTTTTGTATTAGAATATTATTTTAGAAAACATTAAGAAAACTATTCGGCAATAATGTAATATTTTGCTTTTTAACGGATTAAATTGCAGTCAACTAAAATAAATCATCTGAATCTCTACAATTATCATTGTTATTTTAGAGGAATCAGATAAAGCGTAGATAATCTGAAAAATCCCTTGTAATAAGGAGAAATTATTTTTTGTGGACACTGGACAGTCCAAAGACTAATCAAAACGCGCCACACTATCCAGTACACAGCGATGCCAAGCATCGATACCGAGCAAAAAAGTAACATGATGCGTCCTGATTGGTCTCTGGACGCCATCTGACGTCCGTGCAAAATAAATTTTATGTAATAAGAGAGTAGTTGAGCTGTGGATCCATCCATTCCCTACCTCTTCAACCTTTTTCTATTAGACTCCATATGCTTGTAGCTTATATACACATCAGCTCTAATGGGTATCTTCAATCCACTCTTATGTTATTTGTCTCTTATTTTCTATCGTTTTGCAGGCATTATACATATTGGGAGGGTGAGAGAAGAATTTCATCTCTTACTATTTTAAATATAAAATAATGGCAAACAAATATATGAATAAATAAAATGTGTTCGAGCATTCTAATAGCAAGCTATTATCTTGTTTTCTTATCCTTCCTCCCTTATATTGATATTAGATAGGGGTGTCAATTCGGGTCAACGGGTCGAGTTCGGGTCGAACCCGGAACTGACCCGGCACTGTTCGGGTCAACTCGAACTCGACCCGTTTTTAAAAATGGGTCAGGTTTCCAGACTCGAACCCGACCCAATTCTGGTTCGGGTCAACCCGACCCGACACGAATGACCCGAAATTGATCTAAAATTGCTAGTTTTCGGGTCAATCTCGGGTTTCCGAGTCAAATAGGAGTTTTCATATCAATTTCGGGTCAATTTCGGGTTGCTGGGTCAACCTGAACTCAACCCGATTTTTAAAACGGGTTGATTTATTGAACCCGAACCCCACCCATTTTGGGTCCGGGTTGACTGTAACCCGGATTTTTGCTGGTCGGGTTCGGGTCGTATCAAAAATTTACACCCCTAATATTAGAGCTTGTTTCTCTATTTTTCAATGAATATATTTAAATAATGGTGTCTACAATAATTCATAATTGTGATTACGACCATTAAAAGATCAAATGAAGACCGTTGTAAGAGCTAACGAGTCCTACAAGTAGTCATTAAGAGATTCATAATAAGAAGACATTCAAATATTAGTGATATGATTTTCCAATAAGAATTGCTAAGAGATATATGGAGATAGATAGTCATTATGTACCTCAAGTCATATTCCTAAGAGGCATTCCCTAAAGAGTCATATGAATGTAATTTTTATTTTATTTAATAAATATTTATTTCATTAAATCCATATTTATATTCCAAATTAATTTATCGAGTAAGATTTATTTTTGTTAGAAAAATTATATGTAGGTATAATTTGAAATTTTAATAAATATAAATATACGATTAAAAATAAATATAAAAGAAAATATAAAAAAGAATATGCATAGAATATTTTTTTTTTGGTGTAAGGAAATGGAATTCAATTGTAGCTCAATTAATGCATTTTGAAGCTTTACTGTATTTTAGAGTGGAATTTTTTTTTTTTTTCGGTTGGAGATGCTCTAATGTTTCACTCCATAAATAAAATCATAATTGAAAATAATAATTTTTTGTCTAATAAATATATAAACTGTGTGTATATACTATTTTTTTAATTGAATGATAAATATTGTAAATAAAAATATATATTTAAATATGAATTAATTAAATAAAATCACATTAGCCATCACAATAAGTCATAATAAGCTCAAAGCCTTAGCCCAAATCTTCAGAAACAGTCTCAGTAAGCAGTTCCAAAAGGACAACATCAAACACAAGAGAGACAAAACACCCTCCGGCCTCCTCACTACCAACAAACTGCTACCCTCCACCTCGACTTCGTGATCCCAACCCACCGGGGGACCCATTCTCGCTCGGCCCGGCCCGGACCGGCCCGGTCATCCGGCGCTAGACACCCATTGGGATTTGGACGGGTGGCGCGCCGTTCGTTACGCCGTTCGATACTTTTCGTACGTATCCGCGCCTCCCATTGGTTGGAACTGTCTGCCGGTGCGTCACATCAGCACCGATTCCAAGAGTGGTTTTATGGGTCAAATTCGCGGTCCCAGTTGAGAGTCCTTCTTGGCGACGTAATCTACAAAAGGGTAGATGCGTGAGGTGACTCAGGTGATCGGTTATTGTGGCTTGTGGGCAGGTTACGAGGGCATATATGGAATATGGAAGTTAAGAAGAATACTTTACTAATAATATTAGTAAAGTCATATTCAATTATTTATATTATTTTTTTATTTCAGCTTCCAACTTTATATGCAATTCCCTATGTCTTTGGAGCTTCTTAGTTGGCCCCATCTCCTCATCCTTGAGATATCTTATCTTTTTTCATTTGAGTCAAAAGAGAAAGCATATATATGAGAAAATTAGAGGCATAACTCAATACTATTGATTAAAACAAAATTATAAGTGTGAGAGCAAAATCAAAAAAATAAAAATAAAAAGGGAGCCTTCATAAAAAAGCGAAAGGCTCCAAAAACTTCCTCTAGTATACTTGAAAGAATAAAAAGAGACGAAGTCCCAAAATAATGGCAAAATAATTGTCAGGCATGGACTCCGAATAGTGTAGGATGATCATAAAAATAAACGAATGCAGCAGCTTCCCTGGTTGCTTAGAGGCCATCCAAGGGAAGGCCCAAAATTACAAAATCTACTAGACCAAAAAAAGGTGGCACAAAAGACATTATATAAGCTAAATACACAGACCTGTCTAGGGAAACCGAAAGGGGGAATCAAGACAACATAACCAAGCCAACAATGACCAAGACATACTAATCAAATCACATCAATATTAAATCCATCAACAATTCTCCATTTCTCAATTTAGAAATCTTCAATCTAACCACTCTAATAATCTTAAGACAGAGAGTGATAGCGCATACAACGGACGAACTAAACTTCCTATTGTTTCATTCTCTCCAAAGGTGATAAATAGTGGCATTAAGTACAAGCAGAAGTCCATTTTTGTAGCTCTTAGTTCTAGTCACATTCCCAACAAATTCAAATGAAAGAGATATATTCGTCCTTAGAAGGAAAACTTGAAAAGTAGGCAGTAGGAGAAGCAGCAAAGAAAAGGAGAGTTCGCAATAAAAAAAAAGGTGAGTAAGAGTTTCAGTGTTGTTCCATCAAAAGCAATAGGCATGGTCTGAGATTTGAATGTTCCTTTTAGAAAGCTCATCAATAATTTTTAAACCTCATTTAAAAGCCATCCAAGAGAAAACAGAGAAGCGGAGATAGTGTTTCTTATGCTAAACCATGAGGTATATATATATATATATTAGTCAAAGGTTGTGTCATTAACAAAAATTTCATAGTATAAATCCTTGAAAGATGCATTAGGCTTATCCTCCCATGTTAAATGGATAGAGTTTGTCAAGATGGGTATAACAATTATAACATCTCTAACATTAAAACTAATAAATTTAGGAAGAGCCCAGGTGTTGTTATCCATCCAATCGGCCAGGCGGTCAGCAGCAGTAAACAAACTCAATAGTGATTGCTCAGGAAAGGCAATAGAAAGCTGTGGAGTTGTGCTGAAGGGGTTTCTAAGGTGAGATGTATCTTGTTGCTAACCACTTGGAGAGGGGGGAAGGGTTGTTATATAATCTACTAATTCTAGCAATGTTATAAGAAAATATGAGACCCTGAAAGTAAAGCATAGGTTTGCAAGTATTAGCCCACAAGATAAGGTGGAGTTGGTTGGCTTACGAACCCCCAAAATATATGAATTTTGCATATAATTTCCCAATAGCCTAGCAAGTGGTCTTGGGAATGATAGAGCCATGAATCTAGTAAGTCACAGTGTTGATAATAGTGAATTTGACTAACTGCATCCTACATGCAAAAGAGAAAAGTCTTGCCTACCAACTAGAAAGTAAGTTAGAGATGTTATCAAGAAGGGGGAGGAGGGAGTCTGAAATTTTGGGTTTATTTATAGAGATGGGAAATCCAAGATATGAGAATTTAGTGCAAGTGTTCGGGATCTGGAGAGCAAGGGAGATGGGAGGGGAATTGAGAGTTTGAAGTGAGATGATGAGAAAGCATTTATGTAGATTGAGATGCAGACTAGAGGAATTGGAGGAGGATAAAATGCTCATAGGGTGACTAGAATTATGAACCTTTGCTTTCCCAAACACCAGAAGGTCAACCGCATATAATAGGTGGGAGAGGTGAAAACCGTCGTCCAAAGTAAAGCCTTGGAACAAAAGGATACGACTGGCTCTGGTTATCAAGGAGGTAAAACAAAGCATCCATGATAATACATAAGAGATAAGGGCTAAGAGGACAGCCTTGTCTAAGCCCCGAAGAGTAGGAAAAAAAGCCTTCTAAAGCCCAGTCCATGCAAATGGAAAAGTGTACATACGAAATACAAGCTTTTATCCAGTTAATAAAAAGGGGTGGGAATCCCTTTTGAGCCATTCTCGAGATAAGAAAAGCCCCGATAAACTATATCGAATGCTTTACGAATATCAAATTTTGCACATAGGAACTTGATATTGTTGTTTTTCTTAAAGAGGCTATAAATTTCAGCAGTCGAGAGGGAGTTGAGCATGTTTTATGGTATGGAAGAGCTAATGGGAATATGATGAATATCTACAAGGGGGAGCATGGGAATTGAAGAGCTCCTTTTGTCAGTTTGTTAAACTGTTGATCTTGCAAAGAGCCAAGAATCGCCGCAGAAAGACCACTCATGATGGTGGGTAATCACATGTCACTTATTTATAAAAGAAAATGTCAAGCGACCAAAATACATGTGTCAAATTTTGGTGAGTAGAAAATGTGGTTTATTGAGAGGTGTTAAGAAATAATCAATGAAAAGTATTAGAAGTCAGATAATGGATGATGTTTTGCTTAGTTGTCGTATGTATAAAAGAACATATCGGGTGATAAAAAAGACAAGCAATAAACATTAATGACTACTAGTCATGAAACATCAATCATTAGCAAACATTGAGTGATGATTAGTTAGGATTGTCAGAAGTCAAACCCCTATCTATATGATAAGAGTACTCTCATTCCTTCATGACAAGATTTTTTCTAAAGATTCTACTGTATCTATCTACCTCTATCATCAATTTATAAACTTTGTCATCATCAAGAACGTGTTGCATATGAAAATATTAGTCAATCACTATCTCAAAAGCCTCTCACTTTCAAAGATGATTTGAGAGACACACTTGTATTTCTATTTTTTATATAATATATTAATTTTTAAAGCACATATTAATATGATTTTTTTCTTGAGAGTTAAGAATTTATTATGTCAAATGACTTCATTTAATAGACTTTTTTAATATGAAAACTCAACGAAGTATAAATAAGTCATGTAAGGGCATCTCCAACCGAAAACTTCATTTTTCACGGCAAAGTAACGCAAAACTCCAAAATGGCGCGGTGATGCTACAATCGAACGCCATTTTAGGTGTTTTTGAGAAGGTAACGATCGCCCTTCCTTTCGCGCGTTTTTCCGGTTGAGAGCAAAAAATGGCGTGAGTGAACAGTGCGACGCCAATATTGGCGTCGCACTGTTCATCCGCGATCAAATGGGGTAAAAAATGGCGATCGGTTGGAGCAAAACAAGAACGCAAACAAGTGTTTGCCGTTCGGTTGGAGATGCCCTAAGGCTCAAACTCCTATTTGCTCAGTATCAGCGCCACTACCCTCTTCCCTTTCATCAGAATCGCAAGAAAAACCAAAACTTGAAGCTCCAAAGCCCAAATGGAAAACGCAGAGGAAGAGAAGGAGCGCGATAATACCCGCGGGTACAACATAAACGATAATCACGACCTTCTCGCCGAGATCTTCGCCCGTCTTGATGGCCCTTCCCTCGCTGCCGCCGCCTCCGTTTGCCGTCTCTGGCATGCGGTGTCCCGCCGGGACACCGTATGGGAGGCCCTTTTCAACCGCCACGTGGCCGCCGATTTTCCCGGCACGAGAGCCGTTGTTGCCGCCTTAGGCGGATACCGGCGGCTCTACTGCCGCTGCGTGGGCCCCATTGCCGACCGCCTCGCAGTTTCCGGAGAGCATGCAACTACGACGGAGGCGGCGGCGGCGCGGCTTTCTTTGTCATTGTCGCTGTTCTCTATCGACTGCTACGAACGGCTTGGCGACGGCGGCTGGCAACGGCCGTCGTCGCTTCTTTTTTTGAGAAGCCCTGTTGATGTCTCATGATGCTGCAGGGTAAGAATGGAGCCGGCTCGGGGTTTTTAAATTTTTATGATTTCACTGATGATTGTTTTTTTTTTTCCCGTGATGCTATGATTGCTATAGTGATTTATGGGTTTGAATCAAATGTTAAAAAAAAAAAAAATCAAGTTTGGTACTTTCAATCTCATCCAGATTGTATAAAACTGTGTGAGAGAGAGACAGATAATTACAAATTTGAAAGCTAACTGAAGAACTTTTTTTTTTTCAAGAATTTGTTCATTTGGCTTGATGAAAAGGGAATGCTTAGCACAATTTTGCTGAATTTCAAGTGTACTTTTAATGCGTTTAAAACTCGTTTTTTTTTTAATCAAAATTCAAGTACATCCCAAATAGATTTCGCTCTTGGAGAAATTATTCTGTGCGGAGATCGGACACAAAACGTCGTCCGGAGATCAACCAGAATATGTCACGTCAGCAATACAGAGCCGCGGTTCCAGTGCACGGGTGACGTGGCGCATTTTGGTTGGTCTCCAGATGACGATCCTGCTCTTTTCATCTCCTATTGCTATTTGCCTTGTTGCTCTCCATCATCATTAAGCTTTACATTATATTTATTTTATTTTAAATTAAATTAAAAATTAATCATATTTATATTTATTTACAAACAGTTTCTAATATTTTAAAAAGAGAAAATATCAAAATATTACTTTAACTCTTTATGAAAGAGGTCTTCACTATCATTGAATAGAAAAGTTGAGCAACTAAGGTTTTGTTTTGAATAATTTTTTTAATATTTGCTTTTCAGGTAGCATCTACCATTTCTATTTGATCACTATTTTTAGTAAATTTTTATACTAGTAAATTGCTTTCTACAATAATTTTCTAAGAAGTTACTTTCTTCATAACAGTTTTACAACCATCTTTATAAAAAGTTGTGGATGTTCCAAACTAATCCTAATGCTTCATTTGGGACAAAATTTTTACTGTTTTTTACAACAACTGTTTAGCATAAAAATTTCTTGAAAATAGTAAAAAAACAGTGATCACAAACGGTCCCAAACGAAGTCTAAGATTTCGTTTGGGACGGCTTTCTTACTGCTTCTTAAATCAATTTTTTAGTACACAAATTTTAATTTATATACTACAAAAATATTTTAAAAAACAGTAAATAAACCGTCTCAAACGAAGCCCAAATCTAAATTTAAACTCGACTGATTTGGATTTAAATGTAAAATTGACATCTAGTCGTATAATAGTTCGATATAAAATACACTAATTCAAGGTTGAATAAGCAAAATCGCTTTGAATAAAAAATTAATTTTAATATGTGTGCCTTTGGTAAATTACAGAACCAGAAAGATCAGAACCTTAGTTCCATTGTCCTAATTATCAGGAACAAAGCTGCAAACAAAAAGAAGAAATGCTTTATGCCAGCTTCCATATAATGGAGACCAAAAAATCTTCTTTGATAACTCTGAAGCTTCACAAAAAATAGTAAAGGGATCCAATATAAGACAGAAGAGTCTATACCATCTATAAAAGCAAGAAAGGTAAAGTAAACCTACAAGACCCAACAACCACAAAGATAAAAGAATCCAAGCACTATAGGTCCAACAGTATAGTCATTTTCTTTCCTTACAGTGGTTTCAGGAACTGAGCCCCTCTTCGTGATATTTTTCTGAAACTTAGTTACCTTTTTATCCGCAAGTTGTAGCTGTCCTGAAGCCGAAATGGAGAGATTATTAAGTGCGGAGTTCAGATTCCGAGAATCGTTCGGTTCTATAACTGTGAATAGTAAAAGCGCAATTATCATTCACCACTATACTTTTATTGTACACAATCACAAAATCAAATGATTCTCTGAGTCTAAACTCGGCACGTAATAATCTCTCATATTTCTTGAAGTTGAAGTGGTCTGAGGGCATCTCCAGCCAAACTCCAAAAGTTTGAATGGCGTTGCTGCAGAGCTCCAACAGAATGGTAAAAATTACGTTATTTGCTTGCGGGTAAACAGTGGGACGCCAATAGTGGCATTGCACTGTTCATCCCCGCTATTTTTCTGTGTCTAGAAATGTGCGAAAAGAAGAAAAAATGTTACCTTCACAGATTTGGAGTTCAAATGGATGAATCACGGCATTTTTTTTAGTTTCACATCATTTTGAAGTGAAAAATGAGGTTTTCAGTTGGAGATGATCTGAAAAGAAGAAAAATGCAGTTATCAGTATATGGCAGTCAAAGTTGAGAAGATCAGATCGCTCCCAAGTGACAGAAAACATAGGATACTGAGTAATATAAATGAAGCCATGGTGATGGACAGATTCTGATTTCTTGAACAGTAAAAACAGTTTTAAGGTATTTAGTGCAAATAATTTTAAGATGTTTAGTGTACTGTGAGAAGAAGTTTAGTTATATGAAAATGACCAAATTTAAAAAAGAATGACTTTTAAAATTAAATAACTAAATAAGTAAAAAGAGAGGAAAAATTTTTAATTTTGAACATAAATCAAGTCGTCGTCATGTGGGCGACTTCGCTTGCCGAGTAGGCAAGTCGCCTAATACATGATGATTTGCCTTGCCACTTGGCATAAATCCTCTGCCATGTGGCATAAATCTCCTGCCACATGGCAACTTTTTAAAAAAATTGAGGTGCTATTCTCCTCTATTTCCCCTCATTTTTTCCCCTTCTACTTGTTTTCTCCTAAAATCTTCTCTTCTTTGAGTTCTCGTGACTAAAATACTCTTTTGGGAAGGTGTTTGCAAAAATTTTCATATCTTTCAACGAAAACCTATAAATTTTATGTATTTGGTTAATGTTTGGATGAAGAAGATTTACTCCCTTGAATTTATTTTTTAGATCATGTTTATTTGTTCACTTATGGCCATGAAATTTATTTTTTGTTTAAATCATTTTGGTCATTTGAAATTTTTTATCTTCTAGTAATATTAAAATGATACTTTTTTAACAAAAATGTAATAATAGATAATTTGTTTGCATTAAAATTTTGAAATTCAATAAAATAAGTTTGAGTAACAATCTTCTTTTTTTTTAAAATAGAACAAGTAACAAACATATTATTTCACATTTTTTATAGAGACCAAATCTATTTTAGGCATTATTATTATTATTATTATTGGCCGAGTCCAATTTTTTTTGAAAAAAGATGATTATTTGCTGTAGTTTAATTAAAGTATAGCTAAAATTTCAGTCAAATCATCAGTTGATATATTTATTTTTTGTAACATAATTATAATTAGAAATGTATCACCAAAATATTTTTTAATCATAAATTATAAGAAAGAAAATGAGATTGAAATATATATATGACATTCTATTATAATTATAGACTAATATTATCCACTTATGATATTATTTTTTATATTATTAATAATAGACATATGTTTGGCTTATAGCTTTCACTCAGCTAGATAATAGATTTAGAACCACAGCAGAAGAGGGAAGCCAAGATGAAATACAAACAGCCTTAAAAACCAAAAGAAAAAGATGAGTCTGGCTTATGCCACATAACTCACTTCTTCTGAACATTTCATTACTTCTATAACCATTTGTACTGCGCACTTAAGTGTTACAACTACATCTGAGCCTTAGATTGAAAAATAAAGACGAAGGCTTCGTTTGGGACAGCTTATTTACTTTTGAACTAGCAAGCTGCTTTAAGAAACGGTAAGAAAGCCGTCCCAAACAAAGATTAGGTTTTGTTTGGAACGACTTTCTTGCTGCTTCTTAAAACAACTTTTTAGTACAAAAATTTTAATTTTTATATTAAATACTCATTTTGAGAAGCTATAAGAAAGCCACCCCAAATGAGGCCTAAGAAGCAAGATAAAACACAATAACGTAAGGTTTGGTATCAAATTCCACGCAAGAAGCTGACACAACCAAACAAAAAGATCTACACTAATATTACAATTTGGTAAAGGAGGCCTAACGATAGGGGAAGCCATATGGACTAAGGCCATCTTCACTTTGGCTGCTGTCCTTCAGTCTTTGGAGTCACATTGTACACATTCTTCAACAAGTCCTGGATTTTGCTCAGCATCAACGTTTGTGCAGGATCGTTGCCTGCGCCGGCGCTGCCACTGCAGCCAATGCTGCTTCCATGCACGGCTCGTTGGCTATCCTGAAGCTTTATCTTCTCAAACAGATACTGCTTCTCGGCTTCGGCCTCGACCAGCCGCCGCTTGAGATACATATTGACATAGTCTTGCTCAGCCTTCTCATTTTTTGCTAAGGCAATGCTTTGCAGTCTCTCGACCTCCTGCCTGGCTTCAGTTGCCTTTAACTGGAACATGTCGGCTTCAGCCTCCTTGAGCCTCACAATGCTTTCAATCTCTTCCACCTGCTGCTTCTTCCTCTGCCTCTCCATTTTGAGCTCTGTGACCTCCCTGGCTTTGTCCTCGAGCTCGCGGTCGCAGGACTCGACTGCAAGTCGGGCCCTCTTAAGCATCTGCAGCTTTTCCTCAGCTACCATCTCCATCTTCCTCACTGCCTCCTGGACTACCTCTGCTATCCGGTTGCAAGCTTCCTGTGGGGAGATCACGCGACCAGGGTCCTCATTTTCATTATTCTTCGTGGATTCTATCTCAAGCTCTGTCAGATGAGAGGCAAATTCAAAACAAAATGGGCAATTTCATCAATTTAAGAATGCATGTACAGAAATCTGAGCAAATTTGTGTTTTAATACGTTCAGTGCAGAACCCCCTTCATCTGTTACTCCCCTGCCACAATCTATGCTAGGAGCTTCCACCTTTTTTCTTGTTAAGTTGTGAGACTATTTTTTGTCTACAAAGAATAGGCGCAAACATGCTTTGTTACAAGTCAAACTTAAAATTGGGTGAGTTTATGAAAAAATTTGGGGTGTTTTGTGCGTTAATCTTATTTTCTATTTTCTGATATTTATGCTCACAATGATTGAATTAGATTTCCCATTTTCTCAAAATAGCTTGTGCTTGAACTAAATAAAGTAGACTTGCATGTGCAAACATCTATGATGCACAAACAAAGACTTGGCGATATAGACATGACACAAAACGGACACAGGACACGTCAATTATTAAAAATATAGAACACGAACATTGTTGGAAATGGTATTATAAATTTCATATCTTAAAAATAGTGTATAGAAATTGAGTAAGCAAATTAGTAAATATTAAAATAATTGAGAAATAATAAAGCATTTAATAAGGATCTATGCTTAAATTGATTAATATTAAAATGTCAAGAGTCGGGCATCAATGTCGTGTTTCAAGTATCGAGATGGGAGATGATAATGATATCAAGAGTCAAACATCTATGTTGTGCCCCCCTCGGCCCCCCCTTTATCAGCCCCTGTGTGTTAAGCACTACATACCTCTTTGAGAAGCAATGTCAGTGCATCATAGACTAGAGGTGTCAAAATGGGTTTTCGGGTCGAGTTCGGGTCCAACCCGAAATTAATCCGTCTTCAACCCCCCTAACCCGACCCCAATCTAATTCGGGTTGACCCAACCCGACACAACAACCCACAAGCAACAACTACGAGGCTAGAGCAGGTGAGCAACACGAGCACGTGCTAGTGAAGGGGATAAGAGCAAGTGAGGGCGAGCGCGTGCGGGTGAGGGGGCTAGCACGTGCGGGCAAGCATGAGTGTGGGTGGACTACGAGTGTGGGTACAGGGGTGGGCACAAGCGTGGGAGCAACGCAGGCACGGGTGCGGGTGCGGCCGTGTGGGAGCACTACGGGCGAGGGGGTGACGTAAGTCAAATTTGGGTTTTTTGAGTTAACATGAACCCGACTCAAAATCAAAAACAGATCAAAAAAATGAAACTCAAACCCAACATGTTTGCAAAATGGGTTGACCCGAACCCAAATTTTTTTGAGTCAGGTCAAATATTAACACCCTTATCATA
Source organism: Dendrobium catenatum (assembly GCF_001605985.2). NCBI lineage: Eukaryota > Viridiplantae > Streptophyta > Magnoliopsida > Asparagales > Orchidaceae > Dendrobium > Dendrobium catenatum. The sequence continues at coordinate 159,880 of NW_021318496.1, read as the reverse complement.
GGCAAGAAAATAAAGAATCCATAAAAGGTAAATGTTCCATTCACAATTAATAATAATAATAATAACAACAACAACAACAATAATAATAATTGTCAAATACCATCCCAGTCATTTCAATCGTCACTACCCTCTTAATCCCATGGCCAGCATGTAGGGGTGTCAAAACGGGTTTTCAAGTCGAGTTTGGGTCAAACCCGAAACTAACCCGTCATCATATGACCCGACCCGAACCCGTTTAGGAAAACAGGTCAGAAACTAGAACCTGACCCGATCCAAGTTTGGGTCAACCCGGATTGACCCGCCAACCTGTTTTACTTTAAAATTTTTTAAACTTCAAAATAACGAAAAACAAATCCAAAACAACAAATTACAATAAACAAACCCACAACAGCTAGCTAAATGGAAAAAATAGTAATGATAATAGTGTAGCATTCAACATTTCAACAGCAATTAACAGGAAACCAACCCAGCAATGCAGCAAATAGGCAACCCAGCTAAGTACAACATTTGATGTTTCAACCAATAGAAACCACCATGGAAGCAACCCAAGACTACGTGAAAAAACCGAGACCCTTAACAGCAAAACTGTAGAAACGACGAGAAACTGCGTGGGAGGTGGAGGCCAAGGCAAGAACAAAGACAAAAACCGAAAACAGATGAGTCGGCGAGGTCAAGAAGAGAAAGGTAATGCGATGTCGACAGAAGTCATAGAACGAATCAACGAATAAACACGGAACTCATATGAGAACGAGAACGAGAACGGAAGAGCCGATTAAGCCGAAGAGATGAATAACTGATGCAATAAAAATAATACAAGTATTGCAAACAAAAAGACTTCCTTTCCTTAAACATAAACAAACAAAACCTTACAATTTAAAATAAAAGGAACAACAACAAACAATTTAAACACGACGCAACGACAAAATACAAGTACGACTCAAAAACACCTTACAACAAGAAGATTGGAAGAAATATACAATGGAATGGTTACCATGGAGAGAAGAAAGTAGATAGAAGTCCGAGACGAAGTTTAAGAAGATATGGCGGTCGAAAAGGATAGCTCGCAAGCTAATCCAAACCCGCAAGTTTCATGCTCCAAAACTAATCACATAACTCCTCTAAAACAGCATCAAACAGCCCTATTTATAGGGAAAAGGAATCCGAACAGCCTCCTACCAGTGCCACCCAAGCTTCCAATCAAAATAGGGGAAAAACCCCAAAGAACAAGGCATGGCCAACCAAGGAACCGAGCAGCCAGCATCCAAACATCCAGCCCAAGAACCAAAAAACTAGGAATACCAACAAACACCAAGGGAAAGGCATGGTCAGCCCAGCCAGGACACCAACAACCGGCATTTATGGGAAAATCACCAAGAAAGAGGCACAGCCAGCCCAGGAACCGAGCAGCCAAGCATCCCAACAACCAAGAAAATCATTAGCCGAGACCTCCAAACACCAAGCAGCCAATGGCAAATAGGCCAAGCCCAATAGAAGAAAAACAACCCACCATTAAATGCCCATTAAGAGTAAAAAAATTGAACATTTGCCTACATCAATAACCCTAAAATGTGAAAACAAATAATGCATTAACACATAGTCGCTCGAACCACGCAACTTCACATGTTGTTTTCGTGTTTTCAGGTCAATCTGAACCCAACTTGTTTTTTTAAACGATGCGGTTTGTTGAACGCGAACCCAACCCGTATGACAAACGGGCTGACCCAAACCAAAAATTTTTTAGGTCAGTTCTAGGTCGAGTTTCGGGTCTGGTCAAGCCTTGACACCCCTACCATCATGGGGATCCGTGGGAGGCTCACTTGGATCTGTCAAATACCATCCCATCCATCCAACCATTCCTTCCCTCTTGATCCCATGGCCAACATGGGGATCCGTGAGAGGCTCACCTAAATCATGTAAATCTTCTTTCATATTTGGATGGTTGATTTAGGAAGGATTATACTAATGCAAGTTTGTATTATTCTGTAATTATTTATTTTCTTAAGATATCTTGTATAGATCTATAAATATGGATAGTTTTTTAACAAGTACAAGTTTTTTCCCTCTCCAATTCTCTTAATTTAATAATAATAAGAAGAATAATAATAATAATAACGATGACGAAAACGATAATACTAACAAGGTAGATCTCATGAGTGGAGAGAGAAGCTAATTTTTAATATAGATATAAGGAACAATAAAAAAACTTCAAAGGGAAGAGTTTTTGTCTTAGAGGCGAGATGATGTTGGCCTTTAAACAGTACATGATGGCTGACGAAGAAATAACTAATCCATGACGATGCATTCTCATGCTTCACAAGCAAAAAATGCAAGGACCTTAGGCTAAATAAACAAGTTCAAGGAGTGGTCATAAAAACAACCTCTGATACGTCAGGGGGAGCCCACCTTGTGTGACCCAATGAAGCTATTATTCATTATGTGAGGAGGAGAAATCAAGGAGAAGCTGTTTAATTGTTTAGGAATGTTTCATAAATTATATTTAATTTATTTAAGAAAGTTTTCTAAATAATGTTTAATTTATTTAGGAAGACTTCCTAAATTATGTTTTATTATTTATGAAGATTTTTTAAATTATGTTTAATTTAATTAGGAAGATTTCCTAAATTATGTTTAATTGTTTATGAACGTTTTCGAAATTATATTTAATTTGTTTAGGAAGGTTTTCTAAATCATGTTTTAGAAAGGTTTCCAAAATTATATTTAAATTATTTAGAAATGTTCTATTTATGTTATTGTGTTCTAGGACTATTTAAGAGGGAGTTGTCTAAGGTTTTAGGAGCATGTTATTGATGAGTTTTGTTTGTGTTTGGTATAGTTCTTTTCTTTGAGGGTTTACTAGCAACATCTAGGCTGATTGGGAGAGATGATCTACCTCTCGAATTGTAAATCACTTGTATCTTATTTTCTCTTATTGAAGTTTTAATAAAAAAACAGCCACCAATTTTATTTTACTGCAGTTTTTATATTGTTGTTTGCTGTTTTTTTCTTTTAAGGCGTATCAAATTTATATCAGAGCCATCGTTTTTGTTGATTTCTCCTCTTCACATAATGAATAATAGCTTCCCTAGGACCCACAAGGTGGGACCCCCCCTAACATATCATGCTCCCCACCCAATTGTGTTTCGCATGCATTGCGCAATGAAGCTAAATCACTTTAGCAAACAGGGATTTATTAGTTCATAATTTTTATTCACGTTCCCTATGGCCAATCAAATACAGGGAAATTCATTAAATAGCACCAACATAATGCCGTTCATTTTAACAGCAACATCACAGTAATAGACAATTGAAAACCAAATAGATGTAGATTGATACCACCGAGACTTACATTAACCAGTAAACTAGGCAAATGAAAAACCAAATAGTTGTCGACTGATACCACTGAGACTTACATATAAGATCTGTTTAGAATAAAAACAATATGTTATATTGTAACCTCACTGAAACCAAACCAGAGTAACACGTTGGCAAAGATGTTATGCAGCATTTTGGACATGATTTGGATATATGATAGACCAGTCATTGCAACGGTCCAGCCAGTATAGCCTGGATCGACCTTGGTCTACCAGTGGCAGAACAGAAGTTTCGCCCCGATCAATGCCGACCCCTTTGGGGGTGGGGTCCAGCAGCCAAATTAATGAGGCATTAATGAGAGATTAGGAGGAATTTTTTAAATTGAGGGGCTGTTTGGCATTAACTATATTTTGTATGCTTTAAATATATTGTTTAACCTAGGGTTAGGTTTTATCTTGTGTTTTCTGAAATTTGGAGAGTTCTTTGGATTTATTTGGGCTCTAGCAGCGTCTAGAGATTTGGGAGAGTTAGATCTTCCTCTCCAATTGAGGATCCATTATATCTTGTTGTTTTCTTTCATCTATTACCAGTAAAATCTTTTCTCGTTAGTATTTCCAACAAATTCTTCTTAATTTTTGGTTTGGACCTTACTAAAATTCAAATTCAGCCAAGGGAAGTCACTTTCTCTTGGTAGGTATCATGGCACATCGATCCGTGGTCTCTATGGTCAGGAGGAAAATGAATGTTTTGAAAGGCAAGATGAGACAATTAAAATCCGATTTTGTGGAGAAGGTTTTTGAGTTTGAAAATTAGTTTTCTGTCGTCCATGAAAAGAAGGATGGGAAGTTTGCCGTCGTGGAAGAAACATTGAAGAAGTTGCTTAAGCCCCAACCCAAGACGACGACATCGGAGGCTACGGAGCCATTGATGGTCAAGGAAGTGGTGGAAACCCGAACTCAATAAGGAGACGTGAAAATCCAAATATTGAGATTTTGGAGGGAGAAGATGAGATGACTCCCCTAGAACCTATTTCTAGGGAGGATATGAGCAGTGGATATGAGCAAAGGGGGGTGACTTTGCAAGAAGAAGGGAGGGGGAATATGAGCAAAGTGGTGCTGAATTTGAGAGAGGAATGGGGAATTTTGAAGAAGGGTTTGCTTATGAGCAAAGAATGGAGGATCGAAACAGTGAGGGGGTTCCACCCCCTCAGGGAATGGATGGATGTGGAAGATTCAGAGGAAACAGAGGGGATCCGAGAGTAAGGAAGTTTAAAATGCATATCTTTGAGGGAAAGGATGCACATGAGTTGATCTACAAGGTAGAGAGGTATTTTGTCGTCAATCCATTGACAGTGGAGGAGAGATTGACGACTGTTGGCATGTGTTTGGAATGGAAGGTATTGGCCCAATACCAGTGGAGAGAAATGAGGCATCCCATACGAAGTTGGAGGGACTTCAAGGATTGCTTGTTGGAATGTTTTCGAACCAGCAGGGCAGGGCAGAGGACTTCTATGAGCAATTTTTCGTTCTGTCACTGGAGGGGGGTCAGGGGCAGCAGCTTCGAAAGCTCATACAAAATGATCACCACATTCTTAGTAGTGTAGTCTTCGAGAGGCCTCAAAAGAGAAGCCCATAGGAAAGGGAATTTTCAAAAAGCTTGCTAGGAAAGAGCTACATGAAAAGAGGATGAAGGGACTGTGTTTCAAGTGTGATGAGAGGTACACCCCAAGACATAGGTGTCAATATCGAACTCTTCAGGTTCTCACCATCTGTGATGACGAGGAAGCTCAGGAGGGAGAGGACAGACAGGCTTTGGTAGGGGAGGAGGAAGGGCTGCATCTAGACATGACAAAGGTCATTTACTCCAAATTACACCATGAAAGTAGGAAAAAATAGCAGGCAAAGAGGTGGTGATATTGATAGAGAGTGGAGCTACACATAATTTTATCTCCAACTAGGTCATAGATCAATTGGGAGTGAAATTAGTGGACGTAGGGCATCATGGGGTAATGATGGGCACTAGGAATGTGGAGACGAGTAGCGGAGTGGTTCTGACCATACAGGGGGTCCAAATGAGGGAGGATTTCCTTCCATTAGAGTTGGGAAGTACTATTGTTATCCTGAGGATGAAGTGGCTACAAACCGTGGGGGATACCAAAGTTAATTGGAGAGCATTGACAATGGAGCTGATTGTGGAGGGAAGAAGAATGATGATCAGGGGTGATGCAGGGTTATCCGAAGCCGTGGTATCACTCAAAACTATGGTGAGGACTATACAGAAGATAGGGAAGGATTTCTAGTGGAGTTGCAGAGCTTAGAGTGGGTCAGATTGGAGGAAGACAAAGACATACCTCCGTCAGTGCACCCACTCATACAACAATTCAGTGAATTTTCTCAGTCACCTCAAGAATTGCTACCATCGAGAGAGAAGGATCATGCTATCATCTTAAGTGAATGGATGTCACCGATCTGTGTCAAGCCATACAACTACCATCATATTCAGAAGGATGAGATTGAAAAGCTTATCCGAGAGATGTTGGAGGCAAATATCATACAACCGAGTGTGTACTTTTCTATCCCAATTTTACTGATCAAGAAGAAGGATGGGAGCTGGAGATTTTGCGTTAGCAATCGAACCCTAAACAAGGAAACAATTACAGACAATTTTCCCATTCCAGTGATAGAAGAGCTATTGAATGAGTTGTGTGGAGTCATGGTGTTTTCAAAGATGGATCTGAAATCAATGTACCATTAGATCAGGATGAAAGAAGAGGATGTCCAGAAGACTACGTTCAGAACACATGAGAGACACTACGAGTTCTTAGTAATGTCATTTAGCCTCACCAACGACCCTACTATGTTACAGTCCCTCATGAACAGGGTGTTCCAACCTTATTTCCGAAAGTTCATACCGGTTTTCTTTGATGGCATACTAGTGTACAACAGGTCGGTGGAGGAGCATTTGGTGCACTTAAGGGTAGTCCTAGAAGTATTACAAGAAAATCAATTGTAGGCCAATCTGAAAAAGTGTTGCTTTGCACAAGCCAGTGTGGAATACTTGGGGCTCGTGGTATCTCAGGAGGGTGGGGCTACAGAGCAGACCAGGATTGAGGCAATGCAGAAATGGCATCTACCTAGGACTCTAAGAGAGCTGAAGGGATTCCTAGGATTGACTGGGTACTACAGGAGATTTATATGGAGATACAACACCATAGCCTGGCCATTGATAGAGCAGCCGAAGAAGGATAGCTTTCTAGCAACTACCCAAGCCTTTGAGAAATTAATGAAGGCCATGACCACAATACCGATCTTGACCCTACCGGATTTCAGTCAAATTTTTGTGATAAAGATAGATGCATCAAGCTATGGATTGGGGGCAGTGCTCATATAGAATCACAGGCCAATCACTTATTACAGCCAGGTGTTGACGACCAGAGCTAGGCTGAAGTCAATCTATGAGAGGGAGCTGATGGCTATTGTGTTAGCTATTCAGAAGTAGCAACCTTATTTGTTAGGCCAACATTTCATTGTCAGGACGGACCATAGGAGCATGAAATACCCGTTGGAGCAAAAGATGATGATCGGGGAGCATCACAGGTGGATGTTAAAGTTGTTAGGATGTGACTTTGAGATCCATTATAGGGTTGAATTAGATAACAAGGTTGTTGATGCCTTGTCCAGATGCATAGGGGAGTTCCAATAGTTAGCTATGTTGATACCTCTAATACCGGATTGGAGGGCTATTAGAGAGGAGAGTGTGCATGATGAGTTGGGATGGATTAGAGCAGATCTACTTAGGGATGATAATAGTCACCCTAGCTATTCTCTAGAGGGGTAGAGATTGATGTACAAGAGGGGTTTGTATTGCCTCACACCTTCGTTCATATCACACATTTGTTACAGGAGTTTCATGGGAGCATGGTGGGGGTTCATTCTAGCATGCAAAAGACATATAGGAGATTGGCAAATGAGTTGTATTGGAAGGAGAAGCCCAAGTATGTGGAAGATATAGTGGCTAAATGTGAGGTATGCCAGCGGAACAAGCATATAGCCATGACTCCTGGGGTTTACTTCAACTCCGAACTCTACCAGACATGGTGTGGGAAGAGGTCACCATGGATTTTATAGATGGGCTACCCTGATATGATGGGTTTACAGTGATTTTGATGGAAGTTAACAGATTAAGTATGCTCATTTTATCCCCTTACGACATCCTTACATTATAGTGGCAGTAGCAGCGACATTCATTAGAGAGGTGGTCAGACTGCATAGGATATCGAAGTCTATAGTATCCGACAGAGATAAGATATTCCTCAATCATTTTTAGAATGAGCTATTCATATTGCAGGGAATAGTGCTAAAGAGGAGCACCACCTAACATGCCTAAACAGATGGGCGAACCGAAGTGATAAATAGGAGATTGGAGACATACCTACGATGTTTTGCTTTCGAGACTCCCTAGGTCATGGGCCAAGTGAAAAGCATGGGCAAAATACTGGTACAACACTTCTTATCATTCAGCATCCCAAATGACCCCTTTTAAATTGTTGTATGGGAGATAACCACCTCACTTAGGACACTTTGGGCAGGGAGTACGTTATTTTCCTCAGTAAAGCAGTATTTGGAGGAAAGGGACAGAGTGATGAATGACTTGAAAAGACACATGTTGAGGGCTCAGGAGATTATGTAGAAGCAGGCAGATGAGCGTAGGAAGAACATCTATTTTGAGGTAGGAGACAGGGTATACTTGAAATTACGGCCCAATAAACAAAGGTCGGTAGCTCACAGGAGGAATGAAAAGCTAGCCCCGAGGTATTTCAATATGTATAAGGCAGTAGAGAGGATTGGAGCAGTAGCTTATTGATTAAGGTTACCCTTGACCGCAACTATACACCCGGTATTCAACGTATCCCAATTGAGGAGAGCTATTGAGGATCATGCGGCTAGTTCAGAATTGTCGGGGACACTGACAGAGGATATAGAAGTAATGTTCGAACCACTGGAATTAAAAGGGGTATGATAGGGAGAAGGTGGATTCAAGGAAGTGCTAATAAAGTGGAAGAACCTACCTGACTATGAGGCCACCTGGGGGTCATATGAGAGTGAAGTATCAATTTTTGTATTTCCACCTTGAGAACAAAGTTAATCTTTGGGAAGGGAGTATTAATAAACCGGTCATTGGACCAGTAAAACCAATCCAACCTGGACCGGCCTTGGTCTACCAGCAGCAAAACAAAAGTTTCACCCCAATCAATGCCACCCCATTGGGGTGGGGTCCAACCGCCAAATTAATGAGAAATTAATGAGAGATTAGGAGGAAATTTTCAAATTGCGAAGCTGTTTTGGCATTAAATATATTTTGTATGCTGTAAATATATCGTTTAACCTATGGTAAGGTTTTCATCTTGTGTTTTCTGAAATTTGAAAAGTTCTTTGGATTTATTTGGGCTCTGGCAACTTCTAGAGATTTGGAAGAGCCGGATCCTCCTCTCCAATTGAGGATTCATTGTATCTTGTTATTTTCTTTCATCTATTATTAGTAAAATCTTTTCTCATTAGTATTTCACCAATTTTTTTTTAATTTCTAGTTTGAACCTAGCCAAAATTCAAATTCAGCCCAGAGAAGTCACTTTCTCTTGGAGTATTTCCTATCAATATACCAGAAGATGCTACTTTGGATGAACAAAGCTACTTACCATTAATTTCTTGAATGGTGATAACGATATAATATAAATAATAAAATGACATTTTAGCTAGCTTTATTAACAAATACAAATTTGGACATCAGTTCGATTCAGTCAGAATTCAAACCTTCTCACTTAAACAAACATGGAAACAAGAATGGTCTGGAAACTTCTGCCTTGAATAACAGGCATAGAGTTATATAAAAGTCAACCTTAAGTATTAGCAAATAAGTCATGCATGGCTGCATGAAACCAGAAAGTTGCGTGCAAAATTAATCTCCATTGTATAAAATAAATCAGGTTTACCAATATTAGCTGTCCAATAATTCCACAAATAGCCTTCTAGAGAGAATACTTGGGCTAATCAAAGCACTTTTTAATACTAAATGTGTTCAAAATTGTTAGATTGGTCCATACGGGACCAGCTCAACGTAACAAGAGGCGGAAGAGTCCGCCTCCTGTATGAGCCGCACGAGCCGCAAGATCCTCGGGAGCCAATTTGGAAGGATTTTTTAGGGAATTAGGAGGGAAATTTGAATGTAGGGACTGTTTAGATATTTACTTTTGATTGTATGCATTAAATAGTTTGTTTTCCTAGGATTAGGGCAACTTGAATTTGGTTTAAATTTGAGATCTCTTAGGTTTAGGTTTCCTTTGGGCTCTAGCGGCATCTAGAGAATTTGGGAGAGATTGATCCTCCATTTGAATTGAGGATCAACTATATCTTGCTATTTTCCATTCTATTTCATCAAATTTTCTACTGTTTTCATGGTTTTGTGTGAATTTTTGTGGAGAATTCTTGCTGTTTCCGAAGATTGATAGGAAATACTTGAGAGCTACAAGTGTTTCCTATCAAAAACATCTTATTCTATTGGATATTTCATGATATTAAAGATGTAGGAAACAACCTCTTTGCACTGTAGGAGCATACATTAACCCCTTCGCACACCCTGCATTAGCGGGAGCACCACTCAGTGGGTACACCCTACATATTTGATGCGTCTGATAATGTGAAATTTCCACTCACCAGCATTCTATGATATAAACAATTTTAAGGCAAGCTTTTAAATAATGTAACAACATTTATACACTCCCTGAAATGAATCAGCATAAAAGGAAGTAACAACAAATTCAAAAGAACAATGGCTTACACTGACAGAACGAGAGATCAAACCATTTACTCCTCACAACTGCTCATTATGTAATTCAGGTCAAAGTGAAATGATCAGAGGCAGCCTCCATTGCTGCCTCATCATCCCAAGCCTTTTGATTCAGCTATCAGAAGTGAGAAGATATCTACAGCTTGATCCTACTAGTTTTGAATCATCTAATTAATCTTACACATCTCATTGTTGTGATAACGTCAAGCTTGAAAGGAAAAAAAAATTGACTATGCTGCGCGTTGTAATGTGAAGGTATATATTATATATAAACTTGGCAAGTTTGAACAGTAGCTATATAGGATAGGTATATATTATATAATTTGAGTACCACAAACTTTAACAGATTAGAATGGATGAGAACTAACCAACGTGAAAAAGATGGAGATTTAGATATAACAATCGGACAATAATAGGATGACCCGAAACATAAATAAATTACATCTAATCTAATGATGGCTTTTATGCTGCATAAAAGAAATGCCATTCATATACCATGATAACAAGTCAGAGTAAAATTTATAAGAATGAATACCCAGAGCAGAAGACAAGAGCAAAAGAATAAGAAATCAATTTAAATTCTGAAATTAAAAGAAAAAACTATGCAAAAGAAGCTTAATATTGGCATCCTCCAATCTTAGTTGTAGCAAGATTTTTTTTTTTTTTCAAAGGAATGCATTGGGCTTGCTGTGTGATAGAAAAGTCCCCTCAAACGTAAAAAAAAAAATCTATAAGATGGTGGTGAGACCTGCAATGTTTTATGGAGCAGAATGTTGGTCATTAAAAAAGAAGCATAATATTAAGTCAAGTGTTGCAGAGATGAGGATGCTCAACTGGATTAGTGGTTTTACTCTTAGAGACATAATAGAAAACGAGCATATGCATGAAAAGGTTGGAGTAGTTCCAGTGGCAAATAAGATTAGAGAGAGTCGCCTTAGATGGTTTGGTCACATAAAACGGCAGCCTTCCGATGGCATGGTTAGGAGAGTAGATGTATTAGATTTGTCTTATGTTAAGAAAGGTAGAAGTAGACCTAAAAGTTTTAAAAATATTAGAAATGACATTTCTTTATTAGATTTAAATAAAAATTTGACTCTTAATATGACACAATGAAAAAATAATAATTCATGTAGGATAAAGGCTTGTTGTGGTTGTTGTTGTTGTTGTGAAATGCCCGCCGAGAACAAATGCAAACAAGATAAAATTATATAAGAAAGAGAACACTCACTCAATACTAATGAGAAAAAGGCCTACCTTGAAAAACCAGCAATAGCATCCTGCATGCTGTGGACTCTGTAGCACCAGCCTTGATCTTTTCTATAAGATCAAGGCACTTCCAATACAACTTCCTTCCTCTGGCATCCTCGCAGAGACGAAAAATCCTACTAACAAATTCTAATTCGCGCAGCAGCGCCTCTTGATCCCACCCAGGAGCGCAGTGCTGAAATACATCCTTCACCCAACCTAACAACTCAGAAGTCCTATTACAAGCTGGGCACCTGAAAAGCATCTCACTGTGTCCCATAATACTCTTCACAGATGGTCCCATTCCAATCTGACCAGCACGCATGGCACAGTCTGTATGAGTCCAATGCGCACAAATATCACAGCCTATCCAACGGCAGGTGTTGACCTCAAAATCAAACTTGTTGCAAACTACACACATACAAAGATTGCAGAAACCATTTCTACGAGTGCAGACCTCACATGAGCAATCATCAGCTGGAAGAGCACTCTGGCAAGCAATGTTCCTACACCTCTTGTACAAGAAAATCTCAATAAGACGACTTTGTGAAAGGCTGACATTTGGGTGCAGGAAAGCAAGAATTCCAGTGTTGATGGAAACTAGAATCTCTAACTGCACTCTATGAGCCCTCACAAGAGTTTTAGCTGTCAGGTCACCCCTACCTTGTACTAGCTTTTGGAGGCGCAAAAACTCCTCCCTATGCTGAGCTCCCCCGGTTCCTTCAAGGATAACTCTCAGCTCAGCCTTCAATTCTTCCAAAAGCTCATTAGGCGCCATGGTCATTCTATCAGAAACAATATCAAGTCTCTCACGAGCAACTTCTCGAAGAGACAGCTTATCTGCGCTAGATATTCGGCGTATGGCCTGTGGCTCAGGGAACTCACTCTCCCCCTCCTCCTTATCAGCACTCTTTATAATCACACCATTAGAGCGACCAGTTTCAATGGGCCATGTTTCCCTAGAGCTCGTGCTATCGGATGGCGAGTCATTTGCTTGGTCGGAAATCGATAATGGTTCTTGCATGTCATGGGATCCATTGGCATCAGATGAAGCAAGGGATAGGGAGGTCTGCAACCCTGAAGGCCTTGGGCGGTGGCGAGGAGGTAACATTTTGGGGGATGGTTGCTGGTGAAAATTTGCACCAGAAGAAGTGCCCATTTACCTTAGTTCTCCTAAAAAAATAATGCGAGAAACCTGCAACGAGAAAGAATGTTATGAACCAAGACCAATTCGCCAAAGCCAACACCTTTTTTCAGGGGAAAAAAAACAGTTTTGATAAAAATTCAGCATAAACCTTAAAATGAAAAACGTTTTTCAAAATTTTGGAATCAAATACCTCAAATGAAATCAATATTTCGTTTTCAAAGAAAGAGCATCAAATTCCCAACCTTTACAAACCACCGGATTCCGAAAACGCAACTACAGCCACAAACACAACATCAACTATTCCAAAAACGCAACTACAGCCACAAACACAACATCAACTAGTAATAAAGCACCGTGACACATCAAAGCGACCACAATCCATCTTAAAAAAAAAAAAAACAAATTTTGACACCAAAACTCATTCAAACAATAAATCAAAAGCAGAAAACACCAGGAAACTTCAAAAGAAATGTTTCAAAATCATCAAAATGAGGAGGATCGCCAAACAATAAATATCACATATAGCTTACCCTGGAATCCAATGGAGATAAACCGAAAAGCGGAGGAGAAAGGAGCTAGGGTTTTCGCTCCCCTCAACCTTTCTCCCTCCAGCAGGGGAACCGTGAAGCGCAGCTCGGAGCGGTAAAAAAGTCCTCACATCCATTTCCAGTCCTCTAATTCTTAAAATTTGGATAAGAAACACGGATTTGACCGGCATGCCCGGTGGCAGACCAGCTTGACCGGCTACACCATGCTGCCGCCTTCATAAGTCTTATTGCTTAAATTATTGTGAAATGATAACACGGTAATTCGGTGACTTCGGTCCAATTCAGCTCGCTGGTGTGCCGAAAGAATGACGTTAGCACATTTTTTATTTTATATTATTCAGCTTATTATTTTGACTTCGAAATTACTTTTATAACCCTATATAATATTTTTATTACGTACGAATTAGAAATAAAGGTTATAGGAAGGGACCGACCGCATCAAATTTATGTGGCAGTGAACCCCCAATTTTCAGCCTTTTTGGCATCAATTGACAATGTTTTGTCATCTTCCAATAAGTAGACATATTTTTAAAGTTTGCTCTCCAAGTTGTAAATATTTACATTATCTTATAAACAATAAAAAAATATAAGAAAAAATATATCTAAAAAATATTTTACTTGATGAGAATTAGGGCAAAAATTGAATCAATATAAATATTTGATTGATAAATAAATAAATTTGAAAAGTTTGGTCCTTATTCATTTATGATTATGGATGATGTTATTTAAAGCTTATGAAGAAGCTCTTGAAAAGTTCAATTAATGCATGATAATTTAGTTATTTAATATTTTATTTAAAGTTTATTGAATATGTGACTATGTGAAAATGCTTTTTTTTTCTATATTGTATTGATTTAGTTTATAAGCACAAGTTACATGTTTATTCAAATGCTTGTTTTTTAGTTTTCATTTAATTAAAGTCTCATTTTTAAGCTCAATGAGTTCTATGTCAAATATCCTCGATAAGATTTGTTCAAATAACTAACAAACTGCTTGACGATTTTATTTTTTAATAGAGTTGTTTGGTTAGTAATTGTTTCGAGCTCTAACATCCATAATTTTGAGCACAAAATGTGAAGAATTCTATAATTTTTCTTAACAATCACGAATTTTTCTTAACAATCACGCTAGCGATCATTATTGGCCGTCCATTGTCACTCGACTATCATCATTTGATGATCGCCTCTTAACATTCATTATTCATTAATGAAATTAACATTCTTCGACTAACGTCAGACTTTTGATTGTCATCATTACTCTTCATTGCTTCTCCAACATTCTCTAGTTACATCCACAAGAAGCTAAGCTATTCATTTTGTAATCCTGTCTTTTTGCAATTGATGGAAGAGCTAACTTATGTAATCTTTGTTTACAAAGTGGATTATTTCATCGTAACCAAGCCTAGTGATTTTTCCATTCTCTGATTTTAAATAAAAATACTCTGATGTCTTTTATGAACATTTCTTATATTTGTGTGCGGATATCTTTATGTAATACTAAGACAAAATATTCTCACTTCATCGTCACAAATTTTTCTACATATAACAATTATATAGCACCGCTTAACAAATACTTGTTATAAAAATAATATGGAAAACTCTAATTGAGCTCCAAATGGAAGACACACTTAAGAGAAATCATTTTCTTGCTTTCACCAAGTTTTGAATAAATTTTTATCATCTTCATTCCTCGTAATGAATAACTTTGAAACTTTTGAAGAATTCACCTAACAAGATAGTCGAGTATCATTATAAAACTAGAGGATTTCCCTAATCAGCTTATGATTGAGCATGCTTTGACTGAGTCACCTACAACTCAATTCTTTAATTATAGTGATCAAATCCTACTTAGGCAACATTTTCGAATACATGTGGCTTGTGAAACCCATTAAGTTAAAAAAAAAAAACTAAACACTTAAATATCGAGACACCTTTTGGTGTAATAGTCAGAATTTCATTATTCTTTGCAGTAAAGCGTTCTCATTCCTAAGAAATTATGGGATGGGTGAGCTCTTGGGAAGTAACACCAATAGGACAAAACAGTAAAGCCCTTAGGTCAAAGCGGATAATATCTCAATAGTTAAGAGTTTTGCTTGTTATAAATGGTATTAGAAAAGTATATCAGCCGAAAGATCGAAACTAAATGTTATAACAAGATAAAGTGCTACGTTATGTGAGCCACCTCTTGAACCGTGTATGGGATAAAGTACTATATGGAGAGAGTCATCACTTGAACTTATAGGGGCTACCTCTAGAATTTTATCTGTTTGGTAAATGATTATGGGATAAAGATACTAACGATGACATCGATTTCTTAAGTGGAGAACATTGTGAAACCCCTTAAGTAAAAGAAGTTAAACTCTTAAACATCAATGCTCCTTTTGATATAATGATTGAAATTTCATTAAGAAACTTCACAATTAAGTGTGATCATCACAAAAAATCCTAGAATGAGTGACCTCCTATGAAGTTACACCAACAAATAAAAATCGTGAGGTCCTTATGCCAAAGCGGATAATATCTCGATTGTTAAGAGTTTGGGTTGTTATAAATGAATTGTGAAATCCCTTAATTAAAAGAAAATAAACTCTAAAACATGGAGTGTAATGACCAAAATTTTAAAAAGAAACTCCACATTTAAGTATGCTCATCCCGTATAAATAATGTGATGGGTGACCTCCTAAGAAGTTACACCAATAAGATAAACCGTAAGGCCCTTAGGCCAATGTAGATAAAATCTTGATAGTTAAGAGTTTTAGCCGTTACAAATGGTATTAAAGTAATACACAAGCGGGAAGATGAAAATTAAGTGACATACAAGATAAATTACTATACCATGAGAGCCACCTCTTGAACCACATATGGGATAAAGTGCTACGTAGTGAATGTCACCACTTAAACTTTTAGGGGCAACCTCTAGAATTGTATATTCCTAGTGAATGATTCTAGAATAAGGATACTGATGAGGACGTCAGTTATTGTGAAACCTCCTAGTTCAGCATCTGGATTGACTTGTTCTAACCAGATTGGAAAATAAACCACTATAAGAGGATTTGGGAAGAAAAAAGATGATTTTTAGCTGCTTCGGGGCATTTTTAGTCATCAGCCTAGTTCAGAAAGTTATACAGATCGAGATAGGTCACCTTACTCCTATCTCAATTTTCAAAAATATAAAACTTTTATCTAAATTTTTTATTAAATTTCTATTTTTATTAGCGAAAAACTCGAATAATTTTGCACTGGTAAAAATTTCGCTACTTAACTTTTTATATGTTATATAGAGATTATAAATGTTTAATTAAGTATTTTTTTAAAAATTTCACAAGGGGAGTATAAAAATTTATATGATTTTTATTGAATAAAAAATTATCATAATGTTAAAAAATAGTGATATAGTACAATAAAAGTCTTAAACTATTATTTTGCATAATTTCTAATAATTTGATTATGTTTTAAAAATATAAATTTTTGCCTAGTAGGGCTTTTTGTTGCCTACAATTAGAGAAAACTATGTAATTTTAACACATGCTCAATTATGCATTACCTGTTATAATATGACAAAAAAAATATGCATATGTGATTAAATAATATCTACTAGGAGTCATAAGGAGCCAAAAATTATTTGATTATATTAGTGTTAAGGAATATTTTGGTGCCAATAAAGTATATTCTAGTGGCTATAAGTCATGCACTAGTGTCTACGAGCATGTTCTGGTGCTATAAGTACAAAAGAGACTTATAAGGGGCCAGAATCCTTTAAGATTTTGTATGAATATGAAAAATATAATATGAATTGCTTTATGATATAAATTATAATTTATTTATTTTCTCGATAATTTTATTTAAATAATTGAATCATTGATATACTCTTATTATATTTCTTATTAGATTGATATATTAGGTTGCATTTAACTATTTTAAATATTTCAGTAAAATATTTAAGAAAGAATTTATAAATTTAAATAGATCGATTTGCATGATCTGTTGAGTTGTTGTAGCTCACTATAATTTTGATTTTAGTTTTCAAGATTTGGGAAAGGAAAGGAGAATGTTAATTAGCAATTCAAGACAAGATTTGAGTTTATAAGTATTTCTATTTTAATTTTTGTATATTCATGGCAGTTTATTCCTTAGTTACGTTATGTAACTTCTACACTTAGGCATGTATTATTATATAGATATATTTTGATGCAATGAAATATTATGGATGAGTTTATTTTTAGTATATGGATGTTTAGTAGCACTATAGTCGATAGTTTATTTAAAATAAATATTGAAAGAGAATATAAAATATTCTAAAATTAGATCTTAAGAATTACATGTCACAACTCAACATAATAGGGTCTATCCTTGTTAGGTTAGGTTGTGGCAAGCTTTTGTGGCATCAGAGCAATAGCTTTGAAATGGATCGTAAAACAAGGATGTAGGAATTAATCTAAATGACAAGTGGGATAATTTTAAGTATGTTTGGGTCTTTTATTGTTTCTTTCATGTACATCTATGTTTGGTTATATATTATGTATGATTATGGATCTTCCAGACCTATATATAACAAAAGGGCAGAGTGGCAGTCAGGCAGCTCCTTATATAATATTGCTTTGACAATGGATTCTAATACAATTTTATAGTTAGTTAGTTTGATAACCCATATAATGGGTAAGATAGAGCAGGGTTCCTTCTGTGAGATTTGGTGAGAAAGATAGGCATATACAAAATATTTTTTAGATTTAAGTCTTTGAGGTTTGAGGGTGTTTTTGAGCCCATAGTAACAAAGGACTGATTGATGAGGCTAAAAAGGATATTTGATAGTATGTAGTATCCTCCTAATAGAAAGGTAATATTAGCATTATTTTGTTAAATAACGAGGCAAAGTGCTGATGGGTGGACTAGCATAAGAAAAATTTTCGAGGGAGATTGAATTCTTTGATTACCTGGGAGTTCTCTGATGTGTTTCAAGCTTGATTTGTTATACCTTCTACATGACAATAGATGTAAGAGACTTTTCTAAGGCTAGTTCAAGGAGCATGATAGTTATGCAATATGAGATATAGTTCACTACTTTGGCTAAATATGCTCCATAATTAGTTAGCGCTCTCACGGAGAAGTGTTATAGGTTTTTGAGAGGACTTCAGAATATTCTAAGACAGTGTCTGTTGCCATTTCATATTTTTGATTAATCTGAGCTGGTGGAGATAGCTCATCTGATAGAGAATGATCTGATGACTACTCAGCAACATTGGACTGCTAATACGAAGAGGTTCAGTGGTGAGATTTATGATAATAGTTTTTTTTTTTTAAAAGAAGAGCAGATTTACACCTAGAGATTCCAAGAGAGGTGCACAGTCAATATCGACAGTAGTCTATAGGAATGGAAGCATAACCAGTTTTGGTTATATTAGTGGGCACCTGTATGCTAGAGTTATGGCAGATATCATTTCGATCATATTTTTGATTTATCTGAGTTGGTGGTGTAGCTCATCTGATAGAGAATGATCCAATGACTACTCAGCAACATTGGACTGCTAATAGGAAGAGATTCAGTAGTGAGATTTATGATGATAGTTTTTTTTTTTTTTTTGAAAGAAGAGCATATTTACACCTAGAGATTTAAGGAGAGGTGGATAGTCAATATCGGCAGTAGTCTCTGAAAATGGAAGCATAACCAGTTTTGGTTCTATTAATGGGCACCTGTATGCTAGAGTTATGGCAGATATCATTTCGATCAATGCTATAAGATGACCGGTCAGTATTTCATAAGTGGATAAGTTGGACACGGGATGATAAAGTGTCCACAAGCATACTTTGACTAACGATATCCGCCCAAATCTAAGAGTTTTGTTAGGCCAGTAGGGAGACCAAGGACAGTTTCATTTTGTACCTTTGTTGAGAGTTTTGTTAGTAGAAGTAGTGGTTCTTGTTCAATAGCATGTAGACCATCTAACCGTGGTCAGAGAGAGTCAGGTATTATTGTTGCTTCAACTCCAGTTCAATCACGTGTATATATAGTTTGACTCAGCAGAAGGCTTGAGAAGCCTCATATATTATAAAAGGTACAATTTACATTTTTGGGAATCTATATTATGTTTTATTATATTATATATGGACCTAGTAATTTATTTATTTTCGAGCATTTATTTGATTTACAACACTTACCTTCAATTGTACTATCAATTTCCCTTTTTATTACTCTATCAATTGGATATGTTATGATAGCTAGTAGATTTTATTTCTAAGATATTGAGCTTACTGATACAAAGTGCAAAATGCAATTTAATTTTATTATCCATTTTCTCATATGATATTATTTTGTGTATAGATTGGTTGAGTCTATACGAGGCTCAAATTGATTACTTAAAGAAGCAAGTTACTTTATTTTTGGGCAATGAAAGTTGTGTATTTTAGGGAGTTAGAGGTGTTTATTGTGATGCCCCAAGATCTAACTTGGAAAGAATGTCAATCAATTTCTCAAACAATTTACCAGAGTTATCTAAAACCTTCAATTAAACAGTCTATCAAACATCTATAAAATTTAAAACATCGGAGTTAGAGGTGTTTATCTTGTTTGATTTCTGTTGTGGAAGCAGATAGATTATAGAAGAAGGGTTACATGTTATTTTTAGTATTAGTAGGGCATAAGAGTATATATTTTAGTATTCTTTATGATGTCCTGATAGTACGAATTTCTGGATGTATTTCCTGAAAAGTTAGTCAGTTTGCCTCTGGATAGAGACATAGAGTTTTATATTGATGTATTTTTGGGTATGACCCCGATATCTAAATCTCTGTATAGGATAACACCTAAGGAGCTTCAAAAGTTAAGGTTTGACTTCAAGAGTTGGTTGACAGGATATTTGTTCATCCTAATATGTCTTCATAAGGATCACTTATTCTATGTGTGAAGAAAAAGGACGATATGATGCGTATGTGTATTGACTACAAGGAGTTAAATAAAGTCACTAAAAAGAACAAATATTCTCTATATTTTTTAAGATTGATTTATGATATAGTTACTATCAGGTGAAGGTGAGAGAGGATGATGTGATGAATATAGCTTTCAATACGAGATATGGAAACTATGAGTTATTGGTCATGTCTTTTGGGATAATGAATGCACAAGCCATCTTTATGAATCAGATGAATAGAGTGTTCAGATATTTTCTTGATCAGTTTGTTATTATTTTCATATATAACATTTTGATTTATTATGCTTCTGAGGAAAATTATGTTAAACATCTAAGGATTATTTTGAAGATTAAGGAAGCAATAACTATATGTTAAATTCTTAAAATATGAGTTCTAGTTGAGGAGCATTTCTTTTATAGATCATATGATGAGTGATGCTAGTATCTCTATAGATTTATAGAAGGTTCAGGCGGTTATTGAGTTGCTGAGGCCTACTACTGTATATAAGGTACATAGTTTCTTGGGTATAGTTGGGAATTATAGGAAGTTTGTGAAATTATTTTATCAAATTTTTGTACCTCTGACAAAACTAATTCAGAAGGCAATAGAATTTATCTGATTAATTTAGTGTTAGGTCAATTTTTAGAGATTGAAGAATTGTTTTACTTCTGCTCCAGTTTTGACTCTTCCTTCTTGTATAAAAGGATTTAGGTATTCAATGATGCTTCATTGAGTGATTTGAGATATGTTCTAATATAGCATGGTAGAATGATAGCTTATTTTTTCAGATAGTCGAAGCTACATGAGAGGAACTACCTAAAATATAATATGGAGTTATCTATTATTGTATTTGCTTTGAAGATTTAGGGACATTACTTGTATGAAGTTAAATATCAAATCTTTGCTAACCATCAGAGCTTGAAATATTTATTTACTTTGAAGAATCTAAACATGAGAAAGAGGTGATGACTTGAGTTAATTAAAGGTTATGATCTGACTATTCAGTCTGATGATGCTAATATGGTGGCAGACGCTCTGAGCAGGAAATATTTTTAAGTTTTATTTCTTCAGCTTACTTCTAATAAGTCATTTATTCAAGATATTGACATATTACAATTAGAGGTGATTTCTTCCACTGATTGAGATTAAAATATATTGGCTTAGATTATTATTCAACCTTCTTTGCAAGAAAGGATTCATGAATCTTAGAAGTCAGATACAAAGTATTCGAAGTTGATTGATTTGATTAGATCTGATAAGAAATTAAAATTGTGCATATCTAATTTTGGTATTATCTTCTATGAGAAGAAATTGTGGGTTCCTATTTTTGGCGATCAGAGGAGAGAGATTCTGCACGAGGCTCACTATTCAAGTTATATTATTCATCTATGAAGCAGTAAAATATTCAGTGATTTGAAATGTATGTTTTGGTGGCATGGATTGAAGAAGGATGTGACAGATTTTATGTCGAAGTGTGAAGCTTCAGTTAGTGAAGACAGAGCATCAGCTACTGGGAGGTCATTTGTAGCTATTACCATTCTAGTGGAAGTGGGATTGAACATGAGGTTATCTGGGTTGTTGTTGATCGATAGATGAAGTTTGTAAATTTCATTATGATTTGACAGACTAATTTTGTAGACATATTAGCTCAGGTATATATGCGTGAGATCATCAAATTGCATGAATACAAAATGTTATAGCCTTTGATAGTGATGAGTTGAAAAGACCACTTTCCTTTGATTGAGTTTGCTTACAATAACAATTTTCAGTCAAGTATAAGTATTGCTCCATACGAAGCTTGTATGGTAGGAAATGTCATACACCGATGTCTTGCATAGAGGTGGGTGAGAGACATCTGATTGGGTCAACCTTAGTTGATGATGTTATAGAAAATATTCTTTTGATCATAGACATATTCAGGATAAGATCTGAGTTTATAGGTATTTCTTTTTTAATTTTTGTGCAGTCATGGCTAGTTTATTCTTTAGACCAATTTTGTAGCTTCTACATGTAGCCATATATTATCGTGTAGATACATTTTGATTAAATGAAAAAATCTTGTGAGAGAGTTTATTTTCAATATTTTTATGTTTTAGTAGCTCTATAATCTGTAGTTTATTTAAAATGAATATTGGAAAAGAATCTGAAATTTGTCCTTGTCGGATTGGGTTGTGACAGTTACTTAAGTGAGAGAGATTGTGAAATCCCTTAAGTAAAAGAAGCTAAACTTTTAAACATTGAGGCATCTTTTGGTATAATAATTGAATTTAACTAAGAATCTCTACAGTTAAGCGTGCTCATTTTGAAGAAATACTGGGATGACTTATCTCCTGAAAATTTACACCAACAGTACAAAACAAGCACTATCTTGATAGTTAAAAGTTTGGATTGTTACGTTGCCAAACTCCAAATTTTCTTAAATTCACTCTAGAACATTACTTGCGGGCTAAGAGTAATTATTCACATTCTTGACACTATTATGCATAGAAGTGTAATCATTTGGATTATTGAATGAGATATGCTAAATTCATTCATTCAACAATTATGGATTCTCACAAATCAGTTAAGTTCACATAAAAATAACAATTGCGATTGAATCCACAAATGCTCAAATTCAACATTTTTATTGGATTAATAAATAGCTACCAGAACATCTATGAACTTCAGTATTTAGCAGCCTTATTGGATTAGTTATGAGTGGATTAAATTCTGTCATCTGGGCATGATGAGATCATACAGAAAGCATGTGAATCTCCAACCAAATCTGCCTCAACTTAATAATTTTATCGGATTTTATTTTTCTTCTTTCCCTCTGATTTAGTTCACTTTTCTTATAAACGCAAAATGGAGACTTTTCCTACCAAAACCTCTATGATTCATCACACCAAATTTGGGAAGATTGATGGAATTGAATACAAATTTATCACTTATGGAGTTGAATTTGATTGTTTTTGTTACACAAGTAATTATATTCGATATCTTAGGCTTTATTTGGGATAGCTTTGACCGCTATTTTTTTACTGTTTATAAAGAAATTTTATACTAAAAAGCTATTGTAGAAAGCAAGAATAAAATTGTCTCAAACGAGATCCTAATCTTTACACTCATCTTTGATTTTGTAAGGCGATGATGCTAATCCTTCTTTTTCTATATGCAATCCTTTTGTTATTTTCTTTGAAAGAAAATAAATGGTCCACAATGAAATTACACGAAATTGCCTGTCACAGGTTGTCTACAACTTTAACATCACGTTTTCATTATTTAAACCTGTAATTATCAGATCATAATGGAGACAATTAACAACTGCTGTAGTCTCTCTGTTATCTTCTAAAAAATGCGAAGGTTTTATATTTTTAGTGTTAGGAGAATTCGAACAGTATTTTCTTCATCGATTACTTTTCTTTTAATTCATGGTTTAAGAAGACGAGTCCTGGTTCATTGTTAATTTCTCCTTTTTCATCTCTCTGACCACTACAAATGAAATGTTGAGCTCTTCTTAGGCTTGGTTAGGGATAGCTTTCTTATTGTTTTTGAAAATAGATTTCTGTTACAAAAATTTATAGTTAAAAAAAGTCTTTGTATCAAAAAACTGTTTTGAAAAGCATTAAGAAAATTATCTCCAACAAAATCTTTATTTTCTAATTTTTGGCTTGTGATAGTTCCTCTATTTAGGTAAAATCCAGTAGGAGTGTCAATGCGGGTCAACGGGTCGGGTTTGGATCCAACATGAGTTGACCGGGGCACAAACGGTTTGTTTCGAACCTGACCTGTTTAGCTAAACGGATATGGAATTCAAACCTTGACCCGACCCGCACGGGTTGCTAGGTTGACCCGACATGACCAGCGAACCCGCGGGCGCAGTTGTTGAGTCACATCATCACGCGTAGTAGTGTTGGGCTTTGGGCGTACGACGTTGTGGGTGAATGCGACTGGGCAAAGGCCGAGCACATAGGGCTTGGGCAAGGCGACTAGCAGAATTCACATGGACGACGGACTCGGACCTCGGAGTGAGACGGCCTAGGCTTGGTGCCTAACGGGTCGACTAGCGGACTCGGGGCTTAAGCTGGCTCGCAAGCAGTAGGTGCGTTGTGCGCAGTAAGGGTCGACTCGAGCACGGTTGGCGAGGCGACTGGCTAGGTCGAGTCATCAAGCTATGGCGGGCGACTGTGTCACTATGGCGACCAGGTTAGGTCGCGCGGGATATAGGTTAGCTAGGTCAACTTCGGGTTTTCGGGTCAACTCGAACTCGACCCGTTTTTCAAATGGGTTAGAAATTCAAACCTGGACTTGACCCGTTTAACAAACCAGTTGACCCGAACCTAGATTTTTCCGGGTCGGGTTTTGGGTCGTGTTAACTTTTGACACCCCTAACATCAGGTCAAGTAAGGCAAACTCACACAAACATCATATACACAAGCTTCAAACTCAGTACCTCTTGGTAGCAAAAGCTCCAAACCAACAAATCAAGATGAGATGCATAAAAGACAGTACATTCAAATAAAGCAAGATGTGAAAAAGAAATAACATTTTCCCACTCAAAAGAAAAATTTATACACATATAATATAAATAAAATATACATAAATACATAATGAGAAGTGAATTAAAATTTTATTATCTTAATATAAATCATAATAAGAGTACATAAAAAATAAATATGAACAAAAAAAAAAAAAAAAACAACTAGAGAAATTAAACGATCCAACTCAAAAGAAATAAAATAACACTATGATATAGACTTAAGGTGAGTTCTGCGGTCATGGTTCACCAAATACTCTGATAGAACCTGCTATGAGAAAAATAGTAATGAGTAAACTAATGGCGAAGGAGAGTAAGCTCATTGGTCTGGTCTCAGTTGTTTGGTTGAAGGAGAAAAAATGAAAGCATTCATTCGGTCAAAGAAGGGAAGGCAACTTAACCATAACTTAAAGAGTAATGGATTTGTCTATTTCCAGCAACAACGAAAGCACATCAACATACAACCAGAGATCCAAACAAATTGTGCCTTGAAAGATTGAGCAATTTGTGACAGCTTGGATGATATGGATAAAAATAACATTTCCCTTAGCATTACCAATCATCTTCTCAAAAACTACATTATAGAATATAGAACCTCGGAGCTAGAAATATTAATTGTCCCAGTACTTGTTAACTGAGACAGATTTGTTGACAGTTCTTACTACATAGTTCTTGAAATATGCATGTATTTTGTGAAATAAGGAGACAGTCCTTTCAGATAATCTGAGAAATTCTCAGTTTTGAATTAAATTCATCCAAAATCAAATCTTTTAAGCCATTAATACGATGCTGATTTCAGATGCAGTTGGCTTTGTTTGGAGTTGGTTAACCTTCTCTTGCAACATATTAAGGTTTCGTTTGGGACGGCTTTCTTACTATTTCTTAAAGCCGCTTTCTAGTTCAAATATTAAAATTTTAATACTAAAAAGCTGCTTTAAGAAGTAGTAAGAAAGACGTCTCAAACGAAGCCTAAGTTACTCTTGACTTAACGGATAGTGTTGCTTTCCAGCTTGCAATTGTAGGCATTTCATGAAGTTTCTTGTATATTTCTTTTGTACACCCAAACTAATGACAATGATCTCACCAAGGCCTTTTTTTTTTTTTTTTTTTCTTATAGCATTTCCGTTAAAGGTTAACATATATTGAGAACAATTATATGAAGGATTTTTTTCCCTCTGCATAAAACAAATTGGACAACCAGAATTAAAAAAGAATAGCAATATTCTTCATAAAATATTTCTGGTTTCTTGTTTGGTGTTATGCGTTCTTGACACTGTAAAACATATAAGTGTTTTATGACATAAATTATAATATATGTAGCTCCTAATCATATAATTTAAGATGTAAATTATGGATGATGTCCCTATATAACTCTATAACTAAGAGCCAAAAGTAATACCTCACCAGCATTGCTTCCCAATTTGAACTCAATCAAGCACATCAAAATTATGTACATTCTTGCTCAGGTCAAACAGAGAAGATTTGATGTTACTTCACTCATTCTTTTCCCCTTAGCTATTGCTTATCGCTGTCTTCCTTTTGTCCTGAAACTATTTGGCTGGAAGTGGCTGCACTGTTTTCAAGCTTACCTTTTCTCATGGATTATTCCTATGCTGATACTTAGAGAACCGTTCGATTTTTGTGATTGTGAATAGTAAAAGCGCAGTTATTGTTCATCACTGTGCTTTTACTGTTCACAGTCACAAAACCGAACGGTTCTCTGTGTTTGAACTCCTCACGTAATAATATTAGAGCTACGGTTTCTCTGATGTCCACTCTATCAAAGCTTTTCAAGTGTAGTACGGTTCATTGATGACTACTCTGGTTGCTACAGGAACTCTTTAATCTATTATTTGCCTATAAGACAATACAAGCTTAATAAGGCTTTGTTTTATAGTTTTAATTTCACTCTTAACAATAGTGAAATATGTAAACTGAATTATGATATTTGCAAACAGAAAAATTGAATTCACAAGAAATGAGTTCATTCAAAACATATTTTATAGAACCTTATTTTGATATAGTTTATTATTTGAACTCTACTCCAATCACTTTTGATGCATAATAAAAAAATCAACTTGATCAAGTGCAAATCTTGATGCATAGTTATTTTGAAAACGTCTGAAACATAAACCATTTGAACTCTCATTTCAGCAAACTTAATGTCAAACTAAATTTCTTGGTGAGACGAACTCAACAACACAAAAAATTGATATGTTCTGAATCCAAATGAGCTCATATCAAGTACTTGAAGCCTAATAGAAAACTTCATAACCAAATAATCCCTAAACCTTGCATGTTTGTAGTTAAATCGAGTGACTCAATGAGATAAATCCAACAAGCCTTAAATCATTTGATTCTGACATTATCAATGAACTAAAATGCTAACAAGAATGGTATATGATTAAGATATTCAATATAGGTCATCCAATGAAGTGTAAGACCAAAGAGGACGATACCTCACATAGTGTGCATTGGTCATTGCACATAGAGCCGCTATATAATGCTCTAAGATCTAATGGAATGATTGGCTTACCTAAACTTATACTTATCTAACTCAAATATTTCATAATAACAACTAGAGCCACTAATATTTTACTCTATAAAAAGCATAATCACCATATTTTTTTTTCTTCAAAACATAAATACAATAATTCATATTCTAGAAGTCTATACAACAAACAATTCAAGGCTTCATTACAAAACAAACAATACCTCAACTACAAGAACTTAGAAGTCTGCTTCTATGCCTAATCTACTTAGCATGACCTTTACCCTTCCTTCAAACATTAGAAGAACAGAACGAGCATTAGTAGCTCAATAGACTTTTTATCCTTACTCATTCAGCTATCAATATTCAAATTTTGACTGAAATTATAATACATAGAAATAAAATAAATAAATATTGAAGCAACAGGGAAATTGTTAACCAGTAAGATACTTGTAGAACATACTCAACATTTTCACTTACTTACAAACCATCTGCATGCTTTGCAAAACGCGTGTTCTCAAAAGTTTACTTTCACTTGACATATATTATATCAGAAATCATGCAGAGTTTCAAACTTTCATTTTAGACTAACATTTGTACATAATTCATTAACAAAAATGCAATGAAATAACTATCATGCACATTTCCTGATGTCTACTAACAACTCCACTTTCACTTATGCCTCCCTTTACCTCATACACATGCATATAATAAGTGGAGCTAAAATCTCTCCCGCATCTGCATCAGGCATATGGGGCTAGAAGAATACATTTATAGTGTTACTTAATCTCATGTACCCGCTTTCAACAAGTGGGGCAAGAATCCCTCTAACATCTGTATCAAATTGATAGGGCAAGAATAGTACATCTATAGCCCTTATAATATAACATAGAATACACCTTTTAGAACCGAATATATATGATACCATGTAATGCAAGACGCAGATATAGTGCAATGATACTCAATCCAACATTTAGAAAGTGTTTAAATAGTTAGTAAAAACCTCAATACTAATATATATATATACCCTAAATATATATATATATTCCAAGCTTTGGCCTCCAAAACTCCTCCCTCTCTTTCTCTTTCTTCTTCGCTCTCTCCCTTTTTCATTTCTCTTCTCCGGCAAGGTGGTTGAGAGAATGGAAAAATGGAAAATGGTTTCAAATATTTTTATATAATATTTTCATTATTTTAACCTAGCACCACATCACTCGCTTTTTCATCACCACAATGCTCACAAAGAATCTTCTAGATGCTCTTAGAATATGCACACCTAAAACCAAACACCACGGTTGCGTTTCCTAGATGCTGCGATGCAAGTTCAAACTTTTTTTTTCCAAAAATCTAAGAGCTCAATGCCATGGCGCTGCCAACCCTGACGCTGCAGCACCCACATAGAAATTTCTAAATTTCATATTGTCACTTTTTAGACCCCAAACTATGTTTATTTTCTATCTAATTTAACATTTTAAGACTCATAATTACTAATTAAATTAAAATTAATGATCATAAATAGAAATCACCAATCCTTTGCTTGGTCATAGAATAAAGCATACTCTTAACTTAGTCATTATTGGACTATGATATTATTGTGTGCTTGTATATTCATATTCATAAAAATCTTCTTCTTTTCTATACCTTTCCAACTTTTAAATTTATATGACCCTTCTTCGCCCCTTCTCGCCCTTGCACACAAAGAGTATGGTCACCCACAAGAAAAATACTAGCATTGTTTGAGCTTGTTGTCACCTCACTAGTGAGACCTACCTCGTCTTCTCTTCACGGGTGATTATACATTGTATTGCAATTTGTTTAATTTTGAAAGGAGAAAGTAAAAGCAAAAAACTTTAAATATCATTGGTGTTTCATGTAAATTTCATGATCAAATCATAGAAAAATAATGATAGAAGACATTAAGAGCATTATAAAATGGAGAGCATGTCCGATGGTCAATTTATAAAAAAAAAAAAAAAAAACTCTTAGACATCTTGGGAATATATAACAGGGTTAAATTTATCAATATTGTTAAGAGTGATCATAATACTCTCCTTAGAAATTGATGTACTAGAATTTATGTTGAAGGATAATATATATTATTAATAAAGTGGTGAAGCATGTTCATCATTAGAATTATTGTAATATTTTGAATTTTCATTTTGTCCACTTGGAATCATTATTAAACTATCACAAGTATGGTAGAGAAAATAGCAAAATATTGTGAATATTATATTTTTAAGGACATATTTATAATATTAATAGCTTTCAAAAGAATTAATTTCCCTACAAATGCTTCACATCCACCTATACTAAAGACTACTATCGTCCCAAATAGGTCCTATGGATATATATATATATATATATAAAAGATCTTAACAAATTATACTTAATTATAGAAATAACAAACATATATTAATTTAGAAGAAACCATAATGCATAAATCAAATTTAAGGTGTTAGAGTTTATCTAAATCAAATGGGTGAAGAAGAAAAATGATGAGATATCATCAGTTCTCCCCCTCTTCCTTCACATGACCTCCTCCCCAAGCGGTTTGATGGGTTTATGAAGCCACCAATCAGCAAAGCTAACGAACCGTGCATCTTGCGAGTATGGCCACTCCTCTCTCCCATGCTTAATACATTGCGTTGCACTAGAGGTTTACACTGAACTTAAACTATTTGATTTATTGCTCGTTGACTGGACCGTGACCTCATCCATCTCTTTTTCTTGTTGCAGCCCTCTCTCTCAAGCTTGCGATGCCCTAAGTCCCGATTTAGGATTTAAATACATAGTGTTGCCTTAGTAGGCTAGGAGATGATGTGAACCATGTTGATTGAATTGATTCAGCTCAACTCCCCCTTATTTCAAGTTATTACACATTAATATATTATTCATTTTCATCTAATGATCTCATGATATAATTTTTCAGTAGGTCAATCATTTCAGAAATGCTCTTATGCGAGTATGTTTAACTTTGAAGTTTTTAAATTCTAATAAATCTCTAATAGTTAAACTAAAAGACACCTTGAAATTTGAGAATTTAACTTTATTTTTAAAGATTTTTCACAATATATTTATAAAAATATTTACGATTATACTTTCCCATTCACTCTTCCTAACCATGCTTCTTTGCTTTTATACCGTCTATATTATAATTTTTAACTGCAAAAGTTAAAACTATTTGAACTCCAACGTATCCAATTTACAAAGATCTGCCATCTTCTTATGGAAAATTAATGAAAAATTAGAAGCATATAAGTACGCATTAGGATAATTTCTCCTATTTTCTTTTTGTCTATTACTATTTTTCCTTAAAAATTGAGTGAAACCGAAGCAAGCGGTCAAAATCTTAGCGGCATGATTCCCCGTTATTTGTTTTTTTTTTAAATTTAAATGATTTCTATTTTTATTCTTTCGAAAATTCCCAATGCTTTCTTGTTTTATTATTTGTACCCGCGTGAATTAAATTTAGAAATAATGTCATTGCCATGATATAGTCATAGAGATTTAAGTATTTTACTGCTTATTTTTAGTATTTTTATTTTTTTTTCCCGTGCAATTATGCAAAAGGCCCGGTTTTTATTTCCACTTCTGCTGCCTTCACTCGAACAGTGGGAGTTGTGCGAGGGTGCTGCGGCTGAACGGGAAGGAGAAGAGAGTAGTTATAGAGAAGAGGAATAGAGTAAAGTTTTGTTTTCGTTTCAAGTTTTAACCTTCTTTGTATTTTGTTGATTTCTTCTACGCAAGAAAGTTGTTCCAGGACTCGCTTTTTGTTAGAAAGTTTCGATTTTTTTTTTGTTTTTTATTTTTTGTTAGGGATTTCTTGCAGAAAGGCTGTATCTTGGTGTTGTTTTGAAAATTTTTGCTAGATTTTTGTTTGTGCATGAAAAGTATCTTTTTTAGAAGGCAAATGAGATCATATTTTGTAAGGTTTTCCCTCCCTAATGATACTAATAAATAGCATAAACTCTTGCTAATTTTAGTTTCATCAACTTCTTTGTCTTAAAAAAAAAATCAACTTCTTTGTCTTTTGAAATGATTCCCCTCTTCACAGTGTTTTTGATATCCTAATATTTATGGGTAGTTCAGCACTATAATTTTTTTTATTTGATACTTGCTTTCTATTTTATGTTTTTAATTCTATGTTTGTCTTTCTTCCATTGACGATTTTCATAGGAGTGAATAATGGAAATTGAAAAGTACACACAAGATTTACTTCAAAGAATTCAGAAAATAGAACCAGAGAATGCCATCAAAATCTTTGGCTATCTTCTTTTGCAGCATAGCATTGAAGAAATAATGGAATACGTCTCTGGAACTGAGGAGAAGATACATTCTCTCATAGCCGAGGCAAAGTCATATTTCATGTTATCTCCCAAGTTCAAATTCCCAGATCATTTACATCCATGCTATAGCCATGCTATTTCCCTTCCATTATCTACTCCTCCAAGCATTCGAGTACCGGTACTTAATCAACATACTGTAAATCATCAGTCCCCTTTTCAAAACTTGGATCATTTTCCTCATAATGATTCTTGGACTATGGAGGAGCACTTATACCCGTCAAATTCCATTGGTGTTGATCTACCAGTCAATTTTCGCTTTCCTGGTTTTAGTTTTGGATCAAGGAGTCAGGCACTTCCGAGTGACAATTACTTTTACAAAGGTTACTGTAAGCTTGGACAAAGCTGCAAGTCTTTCCATGATCATGCCAATCCAGATTGCTTCAATACAATGTTTGGGATTAGCGTGAAAGAGTTCCCCATTGAAGATCATATGTTCTCTCCAGGGTTGATTGAGAAATTAGAGATGGAGATCACAAAGCTGTTGAGAACAAGAAGGGGTGTTCCGGTGTCTCTATCCTTATTGCCTGTATTTTATCAAGAGATGTATGGGAAACCACTTCTGCCAGAGGGTTATCTTACCGAAAGCCGACGACATGGAAAAGTTGTCTTAAGCCTAATGAAGCTTCTTGCACAATTAACAAACATTAGGCTTTTTGATAGGTACTACATAAGTTATTTCCTTTATATAAATCTATGTTTAGTAAAAAGCTTGAATTTGTTGTTTTAAGAACTTGTTTTATTGTTTGTATTGCAATTTTAGACCTCATGGACAGTATTGGGTGATATTAGATGAGGATGTTTCTAAGTACATGGAATTTATGACTGAAAGAAATGACCCTGGAAATTCTAGCTCGCATCAGATTTATCTTACTTTCCCTGCTGAAAGCACATTTACTGATGCTGATGTTCAGAATTACTTCAAGTAATTGTTTCTTCTCCTTTGGTCTCTTCTTCCTCAGTTGTGATTTCTTAGGTCACTTCAGCAAGATTTCCTTACATTGTTAATTTGATTCTTTGTATTATATCATGTATTGATCTACTTCAATATTTTGTTTTGATATAGTCAATTTGGTCCTGTCCATGATGTGAGGATCCCACACCAAGAGAAGAGGATGTTTGGTTTTGTGAGCTTCTATCATCCTCAGACAGTAAAGCAAATTTTAGAGATGGGACATCCCCATAATATATGTGGTTCTCGTGTTCTTGTCAAACCTTACATAGAAAAATCAAAATTAGTTCAGAGGTATTGTATATTTTATTGGCTGCCTATATTTTAGAACTGTCACTTTCTACAAAATTTGAAGGTTGTATGATTTGTTCACATTTTGTATGTTCTTTGGTTTATTTTTCTTACATCAATACGTGTAGCACTTTGTTTCTTTTATGGGGGATTTACATACATACCACAAAATTCTCATCTATTTACCTAGCTATATAACGCATAATTAATATATATATATATATATATATATATGTATATCATCTTAGTATTTAAACCACATCAAAGCATATGCATGAAAATGTATGCTTTATTTTAAATAAATTAATATTAGTGGGGTTTTAATAGTATGCTTTCCACTAAATAATTTGGAACTTCAAATTCAACATTGATCTTTTGGTGATGGAGATCAACACTATTTCTATTCTCTCTTTTATAAAATGGTACAATATCATCTTCATTACACTCGTAGAAATTTGTGCTATAGTTTGTTTAAATTGAATTTTTTTCTTTCTATTTTTCTTAAAAGATTTATAGGCTTATAGAAACATTAGCAAGAAATAATCAATTATATAGATGAAATTAGGTTAAGAAAAGAATCCACCAAAATAAGAAATTCAAGCCTTATTCTAGTAGAAGGAGATGTGTTCCTCAATGTTTAATTGTTATATTTATGCTGTACTTAAATAAATCGCACATTGAGCTTAGAAATAAAATTTAAAACTAGAAAGAGGAAGAGGAAGTTATTTTCAATAAAATATCTTTTTTTAGACGCTTTAGATCATCTATTTTTACACTTACTATCCTCTGGGCTAGTGAATATATTTGACATATCTAATGCTAGAAGAGCACGTGAGATCACGTTGCCCCTTCCTAAAAACAGATAAATTCAAACTCCACTATCCTGTATATTGATTAAGCCAAATTCCACTGCTTCAACAATATTTCCCATACACGCTATTTAATTTCAGCAAAATCATAGCCTCTTCAGGAATCTGGTACTAAATTGTAAACAAATAATAATGCTGCGTGCTAGAAAATTTGAGTCGGTAGAATGTATTTCAAGTCTTAACAGTGTACAAAGATTCAGCGTGAATAGATGAAAGTAGTAGGACCATAGAATTTTTTACGTGAAAAACTCGAAAAGGGAAAAAACCATAGGGTCTTGCCTAGATGCAAAATACACTATGTAGTAAGTGATGCAAAGATCCTCATTTCTTCTCCGTTGAAGAAGAGGGAGAGTACAAAAATTAAGTGTCCGTAGAAAGACAATTAATGCCTAACAACATGTTCTGATTTTTCAAACAGGAATTATAGATGTCCGCAGATAGACTTTTATATACAATAGCAAGGTTTGATTTTCTCAATAGGGATTATAGGTGTCTACAGAAGGACGTTTATACCCAACAATAGGGTTAACTCTAGTCGATATTATGGAGATGGTAGAGATTTTTTATATTGATCCCCAGTGATGGTGGTGGTTGTTGGAGGTAGTAGTTGGTGGTTGTCAGTGAAGGCGATAGCTAAAAAAAGTTGGAGAGCTCTCCCTTTCTTCCTCCTCCCTCATGTGAAGAATGAGGGTCTATTTATATGTTTTTGGGAGTGACATGCTCTATAAATATGGATAAGATCTAAAGTAAATTCGAAGTGCTCCATGAGATGATCCATATTGCTTCCCTCAATCATAGAGCTTTTGTTAAGCATTTAAGTATCTTAATGATGCCAGAATTGAGTGATCTCAGGCTCGTTGGATTTGTCTCGTCGAGTTGCTCGATTCGACTATAAACATGTCTAATTTGGAGATCATTTGGTAATTTAATTAATGCTATGAAGCTTTTAAATATACTTTAAGCCCTTGATTTGAGCACATTTAAACTCGGATTGGACTGATTTTGGTCTCATTGGGTTCGTCTTGTTGAGATGTTCACTTTGTCTGTAAGGTTGTTGAGATCGGAATTTGGATTATCCCAAATTTAATTTTCAAAGTTTTTAGTTCAAATATGCCTCGAGATTAGTGTGATCAAGGTGATTTTTGGTGACGTATCAAATATCAAAGCACCAAGCAATCATAACCTTACTTTTGAACTTAAGAACAGCCACATCTGAAATAATCAGAACCCATGCCAAACCATATGAACTAATATGATATTAAGAAATAAAATTACATCTCTCCCTCAATGCCATCATCACTAGCATGTTCTTTAATTATAGAAATAATAAATAAAATAAAATAAACCAACCAAAGAAAAGGAAAAAAAAATAAGCTGAGCTCAGATTAATGCTCGATGCAATGCTGTTGATGAGAATAAATATAAAGATTTTCATCACATTAGCCATAATCTAGAGAGAAAATGTAACAAAAAAATGATATTTATTAGTACTTTTTAAACCAAGTGTGATCATAGCATAAATTTCTAGTAGCATTAGACTAATCTCAACAAATAACGTCCTAGTTTTGAAACCTTCTCCATTCTAAACCTGCTTGTTGTGTACCAGTCGGTGTAGTCCTTCAAAACTTGCTGTCAATTTTTCATTAGTCTCCTACTTTTCCTTTCTAAACCTCGCTCATGATTTCTATCTACGTTTTTCATTATAAATTTCCTGCTGTCCTTTGTAAATCCCCAAAGCATATTAGTCATCTAATGATTGCACTTAATTGGTGCTCCTTCAATATATTCTGTAATATATACATTTTGCAGTATATTATTTCCAATTTTACTTAACCATTTTAGTCTTATAATTTTTTATAGTGATCCTTCAAGTCTTCATCATATAAGAGCATAGACATTTTACTATGTTGATCTTCTTTAATCTCAAATATCATATATTCAGGTATCAATTTTCTTATTACCAAAATCTGTTGCAGGAAATATGCTGAGAAGTTGAATGATGAGATGTATACCTCATCTGCTTCTTTTGAAATGGATAATGCTCTTAGTCCAAGTGAGTTCTAAAATGATTTATATTTCATGTTTTACTTTGTTTATGTTCATGATTATAGAGTATTAATTGGCCTTAAAAATGGTTTCATAACTCTGCATTGTTCTTTAGGGCAAAGAGCTTGTGAAAATTCCCAGTTTCATAAAAAGCAGCAGATTGAAGATTGTGAACCAGCAGTTGATCTCATGAGAAGACAACTCGAGCTGCAGCTGTGCCAAAAACCACTAACTCAACAACCCTACCTTAGAAATGGGTTGGAGGAGTCAAACTTCTTACAGGGTATTATGATTAGCTTCAAATTTTTAATTACTTCTACCATCATAATTTCATTAAAAGGCTTAGTCTAATGTCTTTTAATTCTGATTGCAGATCGTTTCAGCTCTTTAAGTATTATGTCACAAGAAAATACAGATAATGATAATAAGACCTGGCAGCCATGTAGCAACTGCAATAATCAGGACAGGTTACAAATCTTGATTTTTTTACTTCTAGCATGAAATTCTCTTGGCAAGATTTTTTTTTTTTGTATTGAGGCATTTTGTTCATAAGGCGGTTTGAGGGTTAAGCCTCAAAATTCAAAAATTGCGTAAAGTGAAAGAAATGTTAAAAAGCAAATTTCAATATAATACACAAATAATATGCTAAATGATGGCATATTAATTTTCTATTGAACTATAAAGTAAGAAATTGACATAGATATAAAAACAAATTTGTACACGACATAAAGTGGCAAGTGATCAATTGTGCGAAAATATAATTAAAATCAAAATATTACAAGAGCAAAATAACATAAAATATAGAAATTACATAAAAGTATCATATATCATCAAGTTTAACTCCTAATTCTTTCTTTCAAAATTCCCTATTCATTTAAATTTAATTCTTAAAGAAAATTGCAATAGTTTCAACAATTCTTGAAATCATATGTATTGTCATCACTAAGGAGGTCTTTATTTGAGTTTTCCTCATAACAAATTAGTCTTTCTTCTATTAGTTCTATGTGGAATTTGATTGTGTTAATCAATCGGGTTATACTGTTGCCTCGAAAAATTTTCCTTTTGTATGATGCCCTAACGTTGTGCACTTGAGCGCCCCAACGTTGTGCACCCCAGCGTCCTGGTGTTGCAAAGTTTGTTGGGAGAAGCAACAGAGAGCAGAGCGTCGCAATGCTCTAGATTCGGCACCGCAACGCTGTGGAGTGCCATTGTACTGCGGGTTTGAGCACCGCAACATCATGTTGACAGAGGCTCGAGCGTTGCAGCGCTCCAAATTGGCGCCACAATGCTACGAGGCGGTTTAAACATTTTTTTTCTCTTTTTTTCTCAAGGGTGGTGCCCCTTAGTGTTATTAACTAGTATTTCTCTTTTATTTTGAGTGTAAGAACGGTGTAAGAGAGAAGAGAAGCAAGGAGAGAGCGAGAGGAAGATAGATTTATACTTATTTTTCCCCATTTTCATAGTGGATTTCTAGTGTGGTGTGACTCCGTGGTTGTTTTCCTTATTTCAAGGTTTCCATTTTAAATCATGGTGTCCTTTTCTTTTCGCTTCATTTTTATTTTTCATGTTTGTTTCGTCGCATGATTTTACTTCCATCCCAACAGTTAGTATCAGAGCAAGGTTGTTCAGTTTAAGTGGGAGTAATGACAGACGAAGTAAGGTACAAGATTGAGAAGTTCAACCATTCAAACTTTGTATTCTGAAGGATACAAATTGAAGATTTGTCGTATTAGAAGTTGTATTTATCGTGGGAATGAATCACTAAAAAGCTGGACTTTATGACTATGGAGGAGTGGGAGGTTCTTGACCAGACTGCACTTGGTTTGATATGACTTTTACTTTTCTCATCTATTGCATTCAACATTATAAATGAGAAGACTATGGTTGATCTTGTGGCCACACTAACTAAGATGCATGAGAAGCCATCAGCTTCAAATAAAGTGTTCTTGATGAAGAAATGATTCAATATGAAGATGTTGGTGATTGACTGGCCGATTTAATTAAGAGGGAATTAAATAGTTTCCTAATCAAGAGAGCTGTTTAGGAAGGTTCTTAATCAAAGAGGAATTGTTTAGGAAAATTTTAATTATAATTGGGAGAGAATTATTTAGGACAAGAGATTTTATTTAAATTAAAAAATCTAAGCGAATTATTTAGACAAAGGGAGGAGGAATTAAGAGGGAATTGTTTAGGAAAATTTTAATTATAATTGGGAGGGAATTATTTAGGGTAAAAGATTTGATTTGAATTTAAATATGAGAGAGAATTATTATGGGAAAGGGGGTTGATTTTGGAGTGAATTAGGGGAGCCTATTTAAGGCTAACAACATGGTGCTTTTATGATTATGATGTCTTGTTTGCTGAATTTAGATTTTTCTTAAGTTGATTGGGTTCTAGTTGGTGGCTTGGGATTTGGGAGAACCGGAGCTTCCTCTCCAATTGAAGATCCAATTGTATCTTGTCCTTCTTTCATAGCTATTTTGAATAAAAAAAATGTTCTCGTGAGTTCTTTTTTTTTTTCCAATTTGTGGTTTGCTGAAATTAGATTTCAGCCATAGATTTTCATAAATTATGCATCTACTTCCTATCAAATTTGTATAAGAGCTATGTCTCGGGTTGAAATATAAGTCTTCCTCGTTGATTTTTGTTGCATTTGTTCCCTTCGTCTTTTTCATTTTTGCCGTTGGAAGACCAAATTTGCTGTTTTTGGTTATTTCTTTTGCTATTTGGAGCCTAGATCTGGGGTACCTATGACGAGAAGAAAGGTAGAAAGGGCTGTAAACGAATTGAGCCGAGTTGAGCTGAGTATGTGTGTGTTTATGTTTGAGTTCGTTTATTATCAGCTTGTTTAAGTTTGTTTTGAGCTCAATTCGAGCTTTTTTGTTTGTGTTCAAGTTATGTTCGTTTAAATTAATTGTGTTCGTGCTTATCGAGCTTTAAACAAACGAGCCTTATTGAGCTATAAATAAGCCCCCATTTCTAGATGTTCATTAACTCAACAAATAAGCCCCTTCTAACAAAAAAATACATCGAGCATGTTTGCGAACATATTCAGCGATGTTTTTTAAACTATCAAACAAGCACGTTCATGAACATGTCTAATGAGTATTCTTGAGTTAACAAATGACCCCATTCATGAACATATCTAATTAGTATTTTCGAGCTACCAAATGAGCTCATTCATGAACAAACGATTATAATTTATCTTATATTTGTTTATGAATATTTTTAACAAACAATCTAGCAAACATGAACAAATGTTTCTTGTTCATGAACAAATTCATTATATTAAAGATATAAAATAAGATGAAAGCTTCTTATCGAGCTTGTTTATGAGTTTTAAATGATTTTGTTTGTGAACATAAATGAGCCAAACATATTATTGTTCAAACATGTTTATTTTAGGATAGAGTATTTAAAAAAAATATTCAAGTTTATTTGTTTTTAATTAATTAAACGACCAAGAACGAGTTTTAATCGAACCGAGCAATGTGTAGCTCGTCGAACGCTTGATTCTTTTTGTAGCCCTAGGTAGAAGTGTTGGAAGGGAGATCAGACAATTGAAATCTGATTTGTAGAAAAGATTTCAAATTTTTAAAAAGTAAATTTCAGCCATCCATGAGAAGATCGATGAGAAGTTTGTCATCATGGAGAAGATGACGAGAAATATTTTTGAGTTCCAAACCAAAATGACGTCGTCACTAGTGGGGGGAGTTGCCGACGACCAAGGGAGTGGAGGAAACCCTAATTCGATAAGGAGAAGGGAATATCAGGAGGTGAAAATATTGAGGGAGGAAGAGGAGATGCAAGTCACTTCCAAGGATGGGAAAGGGCAAATGACTGAGATTCTTAGTGGAGTTGCAGAGTTTGGAAGAAAAAAAAGAAGATGAGGAGAAGATATAAGCACCAGATATGATTCAACCACCCCCACAAAAGTATCAATGGGTGTTCTAGGAAGTTCCGAGGTTTCCTCCGTTGCAGGAACGCGAGCATGCTATCATCTTGAAGGAAGGAGTTGCCTATCAGTGTTTGTCTGTACCGTCATTCCCAAATTCGGAACGAACAAATTGAGAGATTAATTAAGGAGATGTTGGAGGTAGGGATCATTCGACCCAATGACAGTTTCCTTTTTTCCACCTTGAGGACAATGTGACACTTTGGGTGGGGAGTATAGATGAAGCTGTTGATTTGATTGGGAGGGAATTAGGAAGTTTCTTAATCAAGATGGAGCTATTTAGAAAGGTTCTTAATCAAAGTGGAATTGTTTAGAAAAAATTTAATTATAATTGGGAGGGAATTATTTAGGGGAGATCTAATTTGAATTCAAAATCTAAGAAAGAATTATTTAGAGAAAAGGAGGAATTAAGAGGGAATTGTTTAGGTAAGTTTTAATTATAATTGAGAGAATTATTTAGAACAAGTGATCTAATTTGAATTCAAATATGAGAAGAAATTATTTAGAGAAAATAAGCTAATTTGGGATGGAATTAGGGGAGCCTATTTAAGGCTAACAATAGTGTGATTTCATGATTATGATATATTGTTTGCTGAATTTAATTTGTTCTTAGGTTGATTGGGTTCTAGTTGATGGCTAGGGATTTAGGAGAGCTGGAGCTTCCTCTTTAATTGAAGATCCAATTGTATCTTGTCCTTCTTTCATTGCTATTTTGAAGACAAATGTTCTTGTGAGTTCTTTCTTTGATTTTCCAATTTCTAGTTTGATGAAATCAGATTTCAGCCATAAGTTTTCACATATTATGCATCCACTTCCTATAAATTGGCCAACACTTTATTGGCAGAATACTTAAATAATTTGATCACTGTGATGAGTCCTTTGTGTTCAGTTGACATCAAATTTGATGATGAGGTGATAAAATTGCTGTTTTTTATTTCATTGCTAGAAAGTTGGAATGAGCTTGTTACTGCTGTGAGTAACTCTTTAGGAAGTTTAAAGCTAAACTATGAGGACATGTGGGGTTAGAGTTTAATGAAGAGGTTTGCAGGAGGGCAAACGGTGAATTTTCAAATTCTGCTATGAATGTTGAAGCAAAATGTAAGGGGATTAGAAAGAAATTCAATTAGAGGAATATTTAAATCAAAGAGAGAAAAATCTACTTCAGGCAGACGGGAAGTTGTGTTGGAGTGTGGAAAGAAGAGTCACTTGAAGAAAGGCTATACAGTTCCAAAGAAGGACTATGGTGGAGGTCAAGACAAAAATCACTCTACAACTATATCTACAGAAGAGTTTCCGTAAGATTCTTTGATTTTATCTCTTGATAATTATGAATTTTGAGTTATAGATTCAGGTGCTTCTTTTCATGCAAGTCCTAACAAGGAAGCATTCAAGAACTATACTCAAGGTGATTTAGGTAAAATTTATTTGGGAGACAACAAACTTTGCAGCATTGTTGAATATGAAGATGTTTATATTAGAATGTCATATGGGTAAATTTGGAGACTCAAGAATGTTAGGCATGTTTCTTGTTTGAAGATGAGTTTAATTTCTATGAGTCAGCTTGCAAACTCAGGCTATGCGACATCATTTATAGGAGATTCGTGAAAGGTGACAAAAGAGGCTATGGTTATAACTCATAGCAGTATTAAATTCACCCTATATGTTATCAAACAAAAATCAGATTTTATTGGACTAGCTGATTTAGATGTTGATGGAGGTTTTTGCATCAAGGCTTGGCCGTATGAATAAGAAATGTATGCATTCATTTCTTACTAGAGGAAAGCTTCTTGATTTAAAATCAATAAATTAAAAATTTTGTGAAGACTGTGTATATGGCAAGCAACATAGGGTGAGTTTTTCAAATACTGATTCAAAGGTTAAGTCAAAGAATTTGGAGTTAGTGCATATTGATGTACGAGGTCTTGCTCTAGTTACTTCTATAGTAGGATCTTTGTATTTTGTCATATTTATTAATGACCACAGTAGAAATGTATGGGTATACTTTTAAAACATAAGTGAGATGTTTTCAAAAAGTTGAAGGCCATGATTAAGAATTAGATAAATTTGAAATCAAGTGTCTTAGATTAAATAATGGTGGTGAGTATCTTGATAAGAAGTTCAAGTAGTATTGTGCTTTGAATGAGATTAAACATGAGTTCACTGTTTCAAATAAATCATAGTAGACTGGTGTTACAGAGCACATGAATAGAACTATAATTAAACATGCCAGGAGCATGAGGTTACATGTTGGTCTACCCAAGCAGTTATGGATAGAGACAGTGAATACTACAATTTATCTGATCAATCGCTGTCTTTCAGTTCCTCTGAATTAGAGGTAACCTGAGAAAGCCTGGAGTGGAAATGAGATAAGTTTATCTCACCTTAAAGTTTTTGGTTGTTCATCTTATATTTATATTGATGCAAGATCTAAGAATAAACTTGATTCAAAATCTATGAAGTGTACATTTGTTGGATATAACTCTGATTAATTTGGCTACAAATTCTAAGATTATTACAATTAGGAATTCATCAGAAGTAGGGATATCAAATTCAATGAAAATAAAATATAAGAATAGAAATGAGACTCTTGAAGATTCTTTCAAATATGTTGAGATAGATGATGTTGATGATGATCATCATTAAGAAGCAAAAGATGATAAAGCACAGAGAGTACCTCAGACTCCTGCTACTGAAATTAGGAGATCCACTAGAATCTCAAGATCAATACAAATGTATTCTCCTTCCTTATACTATATATTGCTGACATATATTGGTGAATCAGAGTGCTATGATGAGGCCATTCAAGTTGATGATTCAAAGAAGTGAGAGCAAGCCATGGATGATGAGATATGTTTACTTGAGTTGAATCAGACTTGGGATTTGACTGAGCTACAAAATGGCAAAAGAGCATTGCAGAATAAGTGAGTTTATAGTCTAAAAGAAGAATCTGATGGTAGCAAGCGCTACAAGGCCAGACTTTTAGTTAAATGTTTTCAGTAGAAGAAATGAGTGAACTTCATTGAAATTTTCTCTCCACTGGTGAAGATGACTATAATTAGAGTTGTATTGAGCATGATAGCAGTGGAGGATTTACATCTATAGCAGATTAATGTAAATATGACATTTCTTCATGGTAACCTTTATGAAGAGTTGTACATGGTGCAAACTCAGGGATATATGGTCAAATGTAATAAAGATATGATATGTAGGCTCAGGAAGAGCTTATATGGGTTGAAGTAGGCATCAAAGCAGTGGTATAGGATATTTGATAAGTTTATGTCAGATAATGGGTACAAGAAGTGTCAGGTAGATCATTGTTATTTTTCAAACAAGTTAATAACTATTGTATTCTGCTTTTATATGTGGATGACATGCTGATTGTAGGGTCAGATACGAAGAAGATAAAATATTTAAATGAATTGTTATCAAAGGAGTTTGAAATGAAAGATCTGTATCCAACAAAAAAAAATCTTGATATGAGAATCACTAGGGATAGAAGTGGAGATATATCAAAGTTGTCTCAGGCAGAATATGTTGAAAAGGTGCTTCAAAGATTCAACATGAGAGATGCAAAGTTAGTTTGCACTCCCTTGGGTAGTCATTTTCAACTATTCAAGCAACAATCGCCTAGATCTAAAGCAGAGCAAGAATTAATGGGGAGTTCATACGCTTCAGCAGTTGGAAGTTTAATGTATGCTATGATCTGTCTGAGATATGATATAAGATATGCAATGGGAGTAGCCAACAAATTTATGAGTAACCCATACAAACTCTATTAGGAGGCGGTTAAGTGGATTCTCAGGTACTTTAGAGAATCAGTTGACAAAGCTCTTTGCTTTTGATGTGCATGGAGTGATCTACAGGGATATATAGATTCTGATTTTGATGGTAGGAGCACAACATGTTATATCTTCACTTTGGGAAATACTGCAGTGAGTTGGATTTTCAAGTTATTGAAGATTATTGTGCTCTCAACCACAGAAGCTGAGCATATTGATATCACCGAGTCTAGCAAACAGATGATTTGGTTGCAAAATTTATTGACAGAACTCGGCAAGGGGCAAAGAAATGAGAAGTTGTATAGTGACAACATGAGTGCTATTCATCTAGCCAAGAATGCTGCATTCCATGCCAGAACGAAGCACATCCATCTTTGTTATCATTTCATCAGGTTACTTTTGGAAGATGATCAATTATCTTTGGAGAAGATACACATGATCGAAAATTTTATATACATGCTAACGAAGACGTTAACAGTTGATAAAGTAAAGCTATGTGTAGCTTCAGTTGGTTTATATGGAGGATGAGAGCAAGGGTGAGTGATGGGGACATCGGAGCTTGGAAAGTCTATCAGAGATGTGGCCTTCGATTTACTGCCACGATTGAGTCTATGTACTTCTGAGTCATATTATGTATTTGTCTTTTATTATTTTATGTTGTATTTGTTTTATTAGTTTTTCTGCTTTTACCCCTTACTTAAGGGAGGTCATCTGTAAGCCTAGAGGGCATTGTAGTCTTTTTATTTTGAGTCATTTGTACGAGGCTATATATAGCCATCTTGTTTTCTTTTCATGCTAATGAATGAATGAATGATTAAAAAAATTTCCATTGTTTGAGTTCTTTGTGAGATCTTGAGAGTGCATGGGAGAGAAACCCCTAGGAGAGGGAAATCGGATCACCCACCAACCTTGGAGACGATCGAGTTCGTGGTTCTTCTTCACTATCTCTTTGTTCCCCTTCCTTCATCCCCTAGTTGCCGGCCTAAGGCCATCCCAACCCCTAAGCCGCCGGTCACTTAAATTCCCCACCACCACCCGCCGCCTAGACCCAATCCCACCCCCATCCATGGCCAACCTCCACCGCCAGCCCACCCCTTGGCTTTTCCCCCATCTCCACTAGCCGCCAAGTCTTTCCTAAAT
This sequence comes from Dendrobium catenatum, assembly GCF_001605985.2. NCBI lineage: Eukaryota > Viridiplantae > Streptophyta > Magnoliopsida > Asparagales > Orchidaceae > Dendrobium > Dendrobium catenatum. The sequence goes on along the minus strand of NW_021318496.1, from coordinate 115,501 downwards.
TAGATTTCATAATTTTGGTAACTCTATTAATGATCAAATTTAAATCAATTTGAATTTGAAATAGTTACCTTATTTATAACTTATTTTAGGAAAATTACTAAATCAACTCCTATTTAAATTTTGAATTAAGATGGGATGTGATCTTTCTTTCCAAACTTAATTTAATAATTTAAGTAAGCATTGAATGCCTCAGTAAACCCCTCACTCACTCTATAATTTGGCCTAAACGTAGTGACCGCACTTTCGTTTTTCTTTTCGTTTAAATAGCTAATAGTCTTAATTGTTCTTGTTCTTTTGAAAATCGTGCAATTTCTTAATGCATTCATTTAAAAGCATTGTAGTCCTGCATCAGTGAGCCGCACCACACCACCCTGGTTGGGCCTGAATTTTTTTTCTTCTTCCATACAACTCCTCGGCATTGTGTACCCAAGTTCCTTCGATGCTATGTTCTTAAGCACCTTGGTGCTGTAAATTTTGCTGGGAGAAGAAACAGAGAGTGGAGCGTCGTAGAGCTCTAGATTCGGCATTGTAGCGCTGCGGATTTGAGTGCCACATCATCATGTTGGCAGAGACTTGAGTGCCACAACGCTCCAAATTGGCGGGCTAGATAGATTTTCTTTCTCGTTTTTTTCAAGGGTGGCGTCCCTTGGTGTTATTAACTAGTTTTTTATTTTTATTTTTGAGTGTGAGAACGGTGTAAAAGAGAAGAGAAGCAAGGAGAGCGAGAAAGAAGAGAAATATATACTTATTTCTCCTCATTTTCATAATGGATTTCTTGGGGTGGTGTGGTGCGGCTTCGTGGTTTTTTTCTCAATTTTGGATTTTTTCACGTTAAATCCTTATGTCATTTTTATTTTTCTTCTTTGTTTCGTCGCGTGGTTTTACTTCCATCCCCAACATCTCCTACTTTATCCTGTGGAGTCCAATGCTTGACAATTCGCTTCTTCATTTATTTATTTCATCTTCATCTTTCATAAATATTTTTTATCAATATAAAGATTAGTGTGATACTCCAAACTTTTTAAAGGATGCGGTGGTGGTGTGCGACTTTCAATTGATCTCTGATGGCGGCTACGACAGTGGTGGTTGCGGCGAAGGCGGCAGGTCTAGAGAAAGTTGTTGCGGTTTTGGGGTGCATGAATGCATGATTGATTCGTGGCTTTAGTTTAGGATATAAGTAAGTTTTAATATATATATATAGGGTGAAGTGTATGCCTCACACTAGCAAGGCGAGGCACACTTCAAGGTTGGTCTCAACCAAGCTGAGGTGCAAGTCTCATAAAAAAGCTTGAGGCGCAAGCCTCAAGGCCTTTTTTATATTGAATTGCGGTGAGGCGGGCCTCAATTTGAGCCTCATATTGCGTAATTTTAAACAATTGTTATTTCAACTGTTCACTAAGGTCTCATTGGTTGTTTCTAGATTAAAAACATTTTTTTGACAAATGACTATGTCATTTTCACTCATTTTTCGCACGAAAATGAAATCATTACATTTGAAGGGATTTTTAGGAGTATTTTCAGAAGATATTGATTTCTATTCAACCAAATGATGAAATCTTACAAATTTCATTACTTTCAAAACCTTTTTTCTGACTTAAAGTACCACATAAGCCCCAATTTACATTGTTTTTGTATGTCAATGCACTATCAGTATTGAAACCTGTTTCTCTTATCTTATATTTTATGTTGTCGGATTTGCAGCCTAATTCAACTACCAGAGAACCCTTTTGCTTCTCCCAGATTTTGATCTGACAACCTTTACAAGTCTTATAGAGAAAGCCTACAACAAAGAACTTTATACAGCTACAGTTCTCTGATACAAATAACAGAAGTTCCAAAAGTTGAAAGGAAGTTTGATACAGAAACTTGCAAATCAGACAATATACGTAACAGTATTATCACAGAGCTAAACTCTTGTGATGCTTAGAAGAGTAGACTTTTTATTATATTTGTTTGGCTATTTACAAATTACTGGACCTAAAGTTTTTTGTAGCTTACTTGCATATATCAGCAACTAGTTCTGAGAAGAAATCATACAATACTGAATCTAATTTTATTGATGATGCGGGCTATAATCTTTCATGTCATTTTAAGCTTCGTTTGAGACAGCTTTCCTACTGCTTTTTAAAACAATTTTTTAGTATAAAAATTTTAATTTTTAAACTAAAAAACTGTTCCAAATGAAGCCTTAATCATTTTATTGAAAGCTGAATGCTTGATTTTAATTCTCTTTGATCATTTTGGTTATAGCTGATATTATTAAATTCTAATCAAAAGAGGTCAATCATACAACTCAGTTTGGTTTGTAGGTTGGGAACTTTTATTATCAACTAAGAGGTATTGAATTCGAGTCTTGTGTATATATTATGTGTGAGTTTGTCTTAATTGATCTACATGTCTGCCAACAAAAAGGTCAATCATAATCTCTACTTAGTTATTATGCAACCTTTCGATCATGATCGGACATCCCATAATAAAGAAGGGCAATTATTTTCAAGCTGAATTGGGTACTTATTTTCTTCTTTTATTTTAATGAACAAATGTTTTATGGTGCTGAATGTTGGCCGTTAAAAGAGAAGATAGAAGAATAATATTAAGTTAAGTGTTGCAGAGATGAATGCTCAGGTGGATGAGTGGCTTTACCCTTAGAGATGGATACAAAATGAGCATATATGTGAAAAGGTTGATGTATCTCCAATGGAAGATAAGATTAGAGAGTCGTCTTAGATTGTTTGGTCACATAAAACGACGGCCTTTTGATGACCCGGTTAGAAAAGTAGATGTATTAGATTTGACTTATGTTAAGAAAAGTAGATGTAGACCTAAAAAGATTTGGTTAGAAAATATTAAAAAAGATCTTTCTTTATTATATTTAAACGAAATTTTTACTTTTAACAGTTCACAATTGAGAAAAAAGATTTATGTAGTGATTTCATGTAGTGGGACAAATGCTCGATGTTGTTGTTGTTTTAATGAACATATGTTATAGCAATTATTTTGAATAAAATTTATGATGGAAAATATTTTATGGCATTTGTATATTCTATATTGCTTGATGATCATGAGAAAAACATTAGAGGAGACATATTTATAGAATAAATTAACTGTTTCAAAGTGAATAATTTTATTTATTTTATATGACTAAAAATTAAAAAAAACTATTTTTTTTTTTTAAAGTGAGAAGCTTATTTTATTTTATATTGATAAGTTAAATTACATTTCCTAATTAATTACTCCTGAAATTTAGTTGTTTTAACCTTTAAATAGACTTAATGAAATGGGAACTCCAACCTTTTCTAAATTTCCCCATATTTTTTCTTTCTTTAGTATGGGTTTTTCCTTAGAAGTAGAGTGAAAGGCCATCAAACGGTCAAAATCTCACAATGTCAATTTTCTTATAAAAATTTTGACTCAACATTTTAATTAAATAAATCTTAAAATCGATACATTATTTAAACATAAGTGTAATATAATTAATTATATATATATTTAAATAAATTTAAAGATAAATAAAATAAAGTGGATTTACATAAATATTACAAAATTTTTATCTATTTATATAGCTAATATCTAAATTTTTATATTTATTTATATATCATTCAATTGTCTAAATCACATCAAAAAATATATATTAATAATATTTTTAATGAAATTTAGTAATTTGAGGATTTTATAAATATAAATATTTGTGGGTTAGATATAAATAAATGCGCATTTTTATGTATTATGGAGTCGAGCACAAAAAATGAACTTTTTGATAGCCCATTTAATAGACTTTAATTTACTTAATTTAAGAAAATAAATGTTGAGCGTGAAAAGCATTAAGTTTTTTAAATTATTTTTTTTAAAAATATAATATGAATTTAATTAATTATTTTTATATAACACTAATTCTAAAATAAATTAAATATCTATGAAAATTATTCTAATGATTTGTGATTAGGATACTTAATATTTTTTATTACAAATTATTATTATTATTTTGAAAAATGAGGGAAAGTCAGCATTTCAAGAGGTCGTATTTCCCGTTAGAATTCAATGGCTAAACCCTAAAAAATAGCCGATTGAAGGGGTAATCCCCTCTTTTCCAACGACGATCCGATGAAAGCCGCGACGATCTCGACGTTCACGTCAACATCGATTTTCCCAAACCGTGGATGGGGGAGAAAATTTCCTCATTTTAGGTTTTTTTTCCTAAGTAAGTTTCGGAATTCTAAAGTAAGATCAGTTTATATTTTGAGGAATCCAGTCTGTCCTTTCACATGGTAAAAGTAAATACATAAATGCTGTAATTTATTTGATTTTCTTTAGGAGTCTCGCTTTCTCAGCCAAACTGTCAATGGGCTGCATTGGTGGTGGTAAGATTAGTTTTTTTCTTTTCCTTATTTTTTGAGATTCGATTTAATGCTTGCTGGCATTTGAATTGTTTTGGTTTGGGTGCGTGATTACAAATTTTTTGTGGTTTAAAAGGTTTTGTTTCATTTGATTTTGCTTGTGAAGGTGCTAATTGATATCATTTTGTTTGAATACTTCTTTTCTTTTTTTTTTGGTTGTGAGAATGTTGTTCAGTGATTTTCTCTCTTGACATTTTAATTTCTTCTATTTTTTCGGATGGAAATGATGTCGTTGGTGTTGGTATCAGTCTTGTTTTCTTCATTTTTAATTTCTTGTCAGCAATTTTTGAACTTTATGACTTTTTTCCCTTTCCTTCTTCTTGTTGAGGTTCCAATCAATTTTATTGCTTCGTTTTCAGAAATGCTTTATCTGTTGTTCTTATGGTAATGGGGGTTCTCCATTGGGAATACGATGATGCCATATAGATCTTCCACTTGTGCTTCAAGAGCCTCCAAAGAGTTGCATTGCTTGGTTTCAGAAATTCTGCTTCTGTTCATTTTTATTCAATTTAGGTTTCGTTTGGGACGGCTTTTTTACTGCTTTTTAAAGCGACTTTTCAGATCAAAAATTAAAATTTTAATACTAGAAAGCTGCTTTAAGGAGTAAGAAAGCCGTCCCAAACGAAGCCTGGCTTTTACAATAGAAATAATGACAATGTTATATCAATCTCTTTGAAACTCATAATTTTCCATTGCCTTTTTTAGCATTGTTTGTTAGTCTTACAACCACTTTCTTGTTTGCAATGGCAGAGACAAAACCCAACAGAATGAATTTCGCAGAGCTAACAAAAATTGTCCTTGAACGAATACAAATTATTGAACAAGACAATTTCAGAAAAATTGTAGGATTTATTTTGTTTAATGAGCCAAGTGAAATTGAGATGTTACAGCTAGCCTTTTGCTCTGAAAATGCATTACTCTTCAGAATTGATGAAGTCAAAAAAATGCTTAGAAATTTATACCCAAAGAATGTTTCAGGTTCTTCTGAACGCCAATTTGGTTCATTTCTGCAGGGTTCACGCTCATTCTCATTCCCTTCTGTATTTAATATCCCTGCGGAATATTGGGATCAGCGGATTTCTTCTGATAAGTTCCCTTATGGTAAAAACATAGATTTTGCTCCTCGAACTTATCCTGTTTCAACAGAAGAAAACTATTTCCTTTCTAATCAAAACCAGTTATTTAATTTGGATGAGAATTTCTGTTCCCAAGATGCTTCATTGGATGGAAGCAGTCCCTTAAGAACAAGTAAGAGATCTCCAAGTCTTCCTGAATTTCCTCTGAAGCCATGTCATTACTACTACAAGGGATATTGCAAACACGGAGAGAACTGTCGATATTTTCATGGGGGGCCGTCCTTCCCTGATGGTCATTTACAAGCTTTCGTTCCAAGTTTAAATGACTTGCAAAGTGAGGACCATGGCTTTTCTCCTGCTTCTCTTGAGAAGCTGGAAATAGAGATCATTGAACTCTTGAGAGCTCAGAGAGGACTGCCTGTTTCAATTGCCTCATTACCAATACTGTATTATGAGAAGTATGGCAAGTATCTTCAAGCCGAAGGGTATTTAACTGAGAGCCAAAGGCACGGGAAGGCTGGATTCAGCTTGACAAAACTACTTGCGCGTTTGAAGAACAAAATCAGACTGATAGATAGGTAATCTTTTCAGCACGAGAATGTTTTTGCTAGGGCTGCAAATGAACCAAACTTTCGACGAACTACTCGCCGCTCGGTTTGATTAAAACTTGTTTGTGATCGTTTAATTAACTAAACAAACAAACTTGAACAATATTTTAAATACTCGATCATTAAATAAACAAGCTTGAATACTAATATGTTCAGCACATTGTGAACAAGTTCGATATTAAGTTTGATAAAAGCTTTATTCATGTTCGATTCAGAACTCGTGAATAAGGTAGATAAAAAACTCAATTAATATTTGATTATTAAATTAATAAATATGCATAATATAAATATTTTATAATTATTATAGTATACTGATATAATTATTGTTAAATATTAAAATTTAAAGTAATTAAATCTTATAATATATGTTATTTAAAATAAAATTTACATATTTATTGAATTTTACTGAATAGGAAAGACAAAAGTAGCACCACAAACGCTGAATCATTCCCTCGTCATTTTGCCCTAGTTTAAAAAAATTTGCTAAATATGTTCACGAACATGCTCGATATAATTGTTTGTTAGGAGGCTTGATAAAGCTCGTTTTTTAAGTTAATGAACATCTAAAAATAGAGCTCGTTTATAGCTCGTTAAGGTTTGTTTGTTTGAAGCTCGGTAAGCACTAAACAAATCGAACATGAACTGAACATGAACCAAACATGAACAATGTTGATTTAAACGAACCAAACATGAACACAAACAATAAAGCTCGAATCAAACTCGAACCAAACTTGAACAAGCTGATAATAAATGAGCTCAAACACGAACACTCACATACTCGCCTTGGTTCCGTTCATTTGCAGCCCTAGTTTTTGCTCTTTAATGTACTTGTTGAGCTTTTATTTGTTTGCTATATGGTATGAAAAACAAGATTGATGCCTGGAATGTTTGGGCTTTATTTCAGCATTAGGCCCACAACCCAAAAAGAGTTAATGGGAAGCATACAAAATGAGGAATAAAATTTAGCTATTCAATTAATTACAATAAAATTAGTGCAAACAGATTGGTGAGTTAGTGCCATGAGATGGATTGATGAGGTGGCATGCAAGGAGAAGATTTAGTAATAATTCATGGTGGAAAATTTATGTTAATTGCATACATTGATCTCTCTCCTCAAATTGATGATGATTACTCAAGAAGCATCAATTTGTTTAGAAGAAATTGATGGCTTTATCAAATCATTACCTCTGTAAATATGGGATTTGAAGGTTTGTAGAGATGTGAGAAAGAGAAATTATATGAATATCTAATATTTTTCGAATTGCGTGACAATCAACTTCAATATATTTGATCCTCTCATGATACATTAAATTGGCAACTGTTTGGATGACACTGGTATTAGCAGCAGGTAGAAGAATGGTGGAATTTTTTGAGAAAATTTGAGTTCAGATATTAGTTAATGCAGCCAAATAATTTTGTAGACTTTACATGATATTCAAATTCCGTAGATGATTAAGACATGCGAGATTGTTTCTTACTCTTTCATGAGTTTAAAAAATATCCAAAATAATCTTCCAATGAATATCAATGAACCCGGCCCAATCACATCAGTATAGACCAAATGAAGATAAGAATCATGTGAAAAGAACAAACCACAATTTGGTCTTCCAATAAGATATTGAATAATTTGGTAAACATTAGCTTAATGTAAATGAGGAGAATTCTGCATGAAGCAACTTGGTGAATTGCAATTTGCAAAGGAAATATTGGGTGAAGTAATGGCTAGATAGTTTAGATTGTGGAGCAATTATCTATGTGGTGGGAATGTGGGATCAATTTAGACTGATCTAATATCATGACAAATAATAAGAAATAAGGTTTGATGCCTGAATTAATTGAATTTTATTCTAGAATTTAACCCATATTTATATAACCCTAGAAGAGTTAAGTATATAAAATTAAGAATTAAAATTTAGCTATACAATTAATTATAATAAGTTAGCATTGACATATTGGCATCTAAGAACACATAGGTCGATATGGTGGCATGCAATGAGCGGATCTCGCTATACTTCATGGAGGATAATATATATTAATTAATATCCCCCCCACCCCACAATTGATGTTGGTTGCTCAAGAAGTATCAATTTGCTTAAAAGAAGCTGATATCTCTATCTGGTCAATGCCTTTGTAAGTATGTCTATGATTTGAAGATTTTTAGAGATTTAAGGAATATAAATGATATGAGTATGGGATGTTTTTCAAATAGAATGAAAATCAATTTAGATTTGTTTGGTCCTCTCATGGTACACTGCATTGGCAGCAATTTGGATAACACTTCTATTGTCAGCATGTAGAAGAGTAAGATTTCTTGAGAAAAGTTAAGTTAATATAGAGTCTAGTAGCAAAAATAACTTTTGAACATGCTGCAAACATTGCATAATATTCTAACAATATATATGATTTCAATACACGAGGTTGTTTCTTATTCTTCCATTTGATCAAAGAATCACAAAAAAAAATATACACCATCTTACGACGGACCAATGAGCACCAGGGCAGTCGATCCTATCACATCACTATAGCACATCAAATGAAGATGACGGCTATGCAGAAAGGAAAAAAATCATGATTTTGCATTCCAATAAAATACAAATAATTCTATGAACGAAACCTAAATGCAATTGATGGGCAATTAAATTGAAATAACGATTTCAAACTTGTAAGATATAATGATAGTGATTGGGTTGGAGATATGGATGACAGAAAGAGCAACACTGGTCATGTTCTTCATGGGAGACACTTCTTTCAAATGAATGTCAAAAAAACAATCAATTGCCACCTTATCTACTTTTGAAGCAGAGTACGTAGCTACAACCTCATGTGTTTGCCATACAATTTGACTTTGAAACTTGTTAAAGGAATTAAGCTTATCAAAAGAAAAAATCAATGAAATTTATATTGATAACAAGTTTGCAATAGCACTGGAAAAATCCAATTTTTAATGATAGAAGCAAACACATTGATACACGCTATTACTACATCAGATAATCTTTCGCAAGTAAGTGCAAGTAGAGCATGTGAAGTCACAAGACCAAATTACTGATATCTTCACCAATATATTGTTGACTTGTATATGAACAAAAAAAAAATCAAAATAAATCATGTACCTTACCTCTCGATTGTCTGAAGTCGTGCTATGCACGAAGGCCGCACGTCGACACCGCACGTCTTTGCACGATCTTCATGATTTCTACGTGATATATGCATTGCTCAATGTCTTGGTCTCGTCATTAAAGCTTGAACGAAATGAGAGACGTTTGTTTTTTTCTTCTTCCATTACTGACCGAACTCCAAACCTATGAAACCTCCGACTCCACGCAATCGACCGACCTAGCTCCATTTACACTTATTGAATCCCTCTGCAAGCCAAACCAGTCGCATCAAGCTCTGATTCGAAGCCTTTTGTCTGCAATCCCTATGATCCCATTGATCCTCTATCTAACAAAGCCTTACATGGGGTCCTAGTTGGGTACCCATGCTTTACTCGGACAGGATTCGCCCACCCATGCCCACCCATGGTGACTTTTGGGATGTCGTACCCATCTATACCCACCCATTTTCAATGCTTTTTGAACGCAGTCTGCCACAGACTGATGGCCTTGAGGCTTGTTGCCCTTTGTTTTGATTGCAAACTTTAAAGCCGCATATCAAAATTTACCGTAGTCGTAGCGTGGTTAAGTGCTGCATACTACATAGTGATGATTGCAGTAATATAAGATATACTGTGATTAGCAATGTAAATTGATTTATCCCCCGATGTTGAGTATCCACTCACACCCACCCACAAGGTAATGAGCATACCCATACCCACCCATACCCAATTTGGGTGCATGGATGGGTGTGGGTATGGGTACCCAATGTAGGGCTCTGCTGTCTAACATGCAAACTCGAGCCAAGCCTTCTCATCCGACCACCACATCTCCACCTCGTTCGATGAAGTTCCCTTTTGTTGGATCAAAAGCCATGGCGAGAGCTTGCTTGTTGCGAAGGTAGCCATCTTTCTTCCTTTCACACTTCTTTAGCCAAATCCCATAAATCCGTTTAAATCCCATATTCAGTAAATCAAATCTGGGATTTACGGCCAAAAAAGGGAAACAAAAGATTTAACTGGTTGTGAGATTTAATAGTTCCCTATGCGGATTTATCATAAATCCTACTCAAATCCAACATAAATCTTGTATCCATACAACATGAATCTTGCTCAAATCCTCCATAAATTCTATTCTGATTATAGTTGATTATAGTTAATTATAATTATAGTTCATTATAACTAATTATAATAACTTATAATTAATATCTATTAATTATAATTAACTACAATTAATTATCATTTATGATAATTAATTAATTAATTATTATTCTTATTAATCATAATTAATTATAATTCATTATTATTAGCTATGATTAATTACAATTAATGATTAAAAAATAGGAAAGAAAAGAAAGAAATTTGTGCCTCATTCTATGTGCCCTCGACATCAGACCATCGTTGATCCCATGAAAGGTATAACATTTCGAACCCTCCAAATCCTATCGTCGGTGCTTTCAGCATGGCGAGTAATAACCCATACACGCTTTTCTTATCTCGGTGGGAGCGAACTCTTTGTGGTGCTTGCGACAAGGCAAATAGTCCTTGTACGTGCTTATTTTAGCATGGCGGGGCAAAATTTAAGTACTCGTGCATGTGCCTCAGTGCTTGCGAGAAAAGAAATTGTGCATTTTCAAACAGATATCCTTGAAGACCCATACATGCCTTTCTTTGCGAGGTGTGATTGAAGACTACGGTCGCGATGTCATACGACACCGATTGTGCATGTTTTTTTTGACGTGGCGGGAAGGCTATGACTTCTCAAATTTCCCCCAAACGGCCCCCAAACTGGGGATATGTTAGGGTGCTGCTAAACTTCTGAGTAAATGTACGAAGATTGAATGGACAACAAGGGACTTGGCTTGACCTAAATGATAGGGAATAAGAGTGATAAATTGAACAACATGGAACTAAATCCTAATTTCTAAAATGCACAATAAAATTAAGAATACAAATGCTAAATGATAATTCAAATCATTCAATTATGCATAAATATTAAGTAGGAGACTTGTGGTGAGAAGTTTTCAGACATGAATGTCTTGCAAGCAACGATAGTCAACTGCAAAGGATATAAGTACCTCCCATATGCAACAATAAAAGACCTGTTATGCCCAGTCTGTAGATTGATGATAGAAGACATGTCATGCACACAACAACTCACATAAAAACAACGGGCACTAAATGCAGCAATGCCTTGCAGTCGATATCAACAGATTGAATGCAACTAATGCTACTGAGTACGTTAGACTATCCATAAAAGATGATAGTAGACTCGACGCAGGTACAATGATCTCCCTACAAGCATTGCAACAGAAGTACATATAAGGGGGTTTATGATGCGATAGTTCACATGCAAGCGAGTACCAAAACCTGTTAGAAACATGAACACTTGCGAGCAGCCGTAAGAAGCCCCATCATGCTATAGTAGTCTTATTACTAGTGATGACAAACAACCTGTAGCAGAAGCCAAATCATTTATGTAGTTAATTGCCATTCAGTGATAGGCAAATGCATTAATCCCGTACAAGCAAGGATCTAGCAAATCAATGTACAATGCTATCGAATGACTACTTGCCGGCCAATATGCGTACAAAGAATCTGGAGATGGATGCAATGTTTGTAGTTAATGTCAATATGCAAAGGAACTTATAGAACCTACTTGTAGAGTGATGATGCCACATGCAGACATGCACAAGAAGTATGCAATAAACATCAGGGTGCCCATAAGAGCGACAACAATCAATCCCACAACGAATGCACTGGCATCTTATAAGCGATGAATGTTGATTTGCAGCAAATGCCAGATCACCCGTGCAATCACCTACCATTATATGCCAGGCAAAAACACTTATATCCTGCTAGTAGAAATGATTGATTTGCAATAGAGGCAAACACCTATGAGCCACTATAGAAGCCTCGCAATAAATGCTACATGCTACTTGTCAGGAAATACATAAAAGCTATAGCAAATACCAATGCCAATCAGTAGTGGTGATAGTCGATATGCTGCAGAGATGTTGAGTCCTTCATGAATATAGATATGCATGCAACATGGCATGTGCGAGCAGGGACTGAAGATCACATCAAATACATGAGGCTACATCAGGTGCAAGCATCTATGAGCTGAAAACCTTTTCAGTTAACAACTATAATGAGAAGAAACACACTAAATGTACATTGGATCTGAAGGTTTTGTCGAAAAAGTACAACAAGGCCATTCAATTGATAATTCCAAAAGACTTTGATATTGACAATTGGGTATAAAGGCAACTCGACGTGCGGAGGAAACTTGCTGATACACTATCAAAGGAAAACTCCAAATGTGTCACGAGGCATGCAAAGTTGAATGATTCTACAAAGTCAAAGAATGATCAGTTGAAGAAGTGTTTCATCTTATCATTTATGTAGAAATATCAAACACTTCCGGCAACCGCAAGTATCTGTAAGCTACTGCAAGAAACCTGTTGATCTACTACTAGCAGGAGGCCCTAACTGTGACACTAAGCATGCGAAGTTGAATGATTCTGTAAAATAAAAGAATGGCAGTTGATGAAAAAAATGTCTCATTCTATAATCTCTTCAAAAATAATAAGGCACCCGAAAATATGTCGTGATATTTGGGCGAAGATTTGGAGATCAAGCCTCGTAACTCGATGTCTTACGTGTGCATCACAAATACATAGAATGAGCCCCTTGAGTATACTATTCTGGAGCCGTAGAAGAAGCTTCTATGTACCATGTATATATCAGATATTAGAATGTCGCTGATATATCAGATGGTCTTGTACTATATTATATCCATGTTTCGTGGAGACTACCTTGTGATGAGTTGAAGACAAAGCAATCTAACAATTGCATTAGTCGAGCCTTTGATCTCATCAGTTTATGATACCTCATATATCACAAAACGGCCTCATATCGTTTGAATGTCCTTTCCCAATTTAAGCAAGGATCTGGTGACTTATGAATATGATCTTTAAGGATGAAAACGCAATCATAAAGAAGCTTATTGAACTAAGTGGTGTTCTTGTGACTTGTCAATGGAAGAAGAATGCAACTCATATCATTGCTGCTACGAATAAGGATGGAGCCTACATCAGAACAATAAAGTATCTCATGGCTACATCGGATGATAACGCTATGATTCACTTGTAAGTAAAAGCAGAGAATTTGTAATAAAAACTGCAAACCACAGGTGGACCGTAGTGCTAAACTTACAACGCCACATCATCGGATCCACAACATGAAAACTACTTCATCTCATAAAGAGCTAATGTCTAGTCGAGAATATCACTAGGATTCATTCTCAATCTGTCTCTTGCTAATAAGCACGTGTCACGTGCTCTAACTGATGGTTTTGCCGCCAAATGGCACCACACCGATGATTTTGCCGCTAAATGGCACCACAGGTAAATGTTTATGGCCGGGTGATTTTATCGCAAAATGACACCATTATATTATGGTTATGGTCAAAGCCCATATGTTCTCTAATGGCTTCAAATCATTGAATAATGAAGCAATAGGATGTAATTAATAGTGAACAAAGCCCTTTGTTAGCTAAGACGGATTCAAATTTGTCCCCTTAAACAAATATCCACCCCAGGTCTACAAGTTACCCTTGGACTAAGCAACCAATGATTGCCGACAAGGATCCTTCTGTTAGGTTGGGTTGACTATCTCCTCTGACTAAGTAGAACATGACCACGATGGCTCGAGACGACGAAACCATGTGATCTTGATCGGGCTCATCATCATTCCTCCACCATTTAAAGTAAGGTGGTAAATTTTCAATTTTAGATATTAAATTCTCACATACCAAACCTACTGCTACTATACACCAGATATTTCGTATCTATTTGACGACTAGCCTTAATCAAAAGTTCTCTCTCGTTATCGGGAGGGGTAATTAATTATAGGGGCTTGTGCCTATTGGAAACCAAAACTCAGATCATAGTCCTTGCAAAATGAGGGTGAAATCTCTAGGTAATGACTTATCTACAAACCCAATATGCCTTTTTGAAAATTTGCCTCGGAACTTAATCATTAAAACTCTCCTCAACGACCCAAAAAAGAAAGAAAGGAAGGGTGGTCTGCGAAGAGGCCGGGGCACAAGTTTTTGGAGCCCACATATTCTTAAATATGAAGATTTTATCAATATGAGAAATTTACTTGGAGTTACAAAACTAAGTTTAAAGAAGGGTGTTGGAAGTTAAACTTAATTTTGACTCATTGTTATTTGGGCTTTTGTTATCTAAATAGAACCTATACTCTAGAATAATCTTTTGAAGAAGATGCTAGAAATCTATTCTAGAATAATCCTTAGAAAAATCTAGAATAGCATTTAATGTCTTTTATAATATAAGATAGAATAATTTTCTAGAGAGTCATTCGTAACCATTGAATTAAAATATGTTGGCACAATTCTAACGGAGCACTACTAGTATAAATAGCGATGATGTTTTTGAGTTTATATTAAACAAAGTGAGAAATAAAATTAAGTAACCTCTTTCATTCCTCTCATTTTCTTCTTAGCCTAAGTAGCCTGTTCTATGTTCTCTTTTCTCTTTAGGCTTCTCTTTTTAAAAAGTTTTCTCATTCCAACAAGGTATACAATTAATTACAATAAATTAGCATGCACAAATTGTTGAGTTGGCAGCTATGACCACATAAATCGATGAGATGGCATGCAAGGAGTGGATCTAGCCATAATTCATGGTGCTTAATTGACATTAATTTCATATGTTGATATGATAACCTTTTTATGCATTTAATTCTGTATTGTAGGCCTCATGGACAGCATTCAGTCATCTTAGTGGAGCCTGTACCAAAATATTTGGACTGCAGGAATGAGAGGAACGAACTACGATCTACCGCGTCGAGTTCGCATCAGATATACCTAACGTTTCCAGCAGAAAGCACATTCACAGAGGATGATGTTTCCGATTACTTCAAGTACTTTTTTTTTTTTCATCTTCTTATAGTTTCAAATAGTCTGAAAATCTGCCATTGGCCATAATATTTGCTCTTGATATTCTTTTTTGCTAGGCAGTTTGGACCAGTCAAGGATGTCAGAATTCCTTGCCAAGAAAAGAGAATGTTTGGGTTCGTCAGCTTTGTCTATCCTGAAACAGTGAGTAAAATTTTGATGAAACGAGTTTCTCATTATATTTGTGATTCTCGCGTTCTCGTCAAGCCATACAGGGAGAAACTAAGGATGGTTGACAGGTAAACAATCTTACTTCTTTGGAGCCCATAAAAACATTCTTATCTGTAGATACTCGCTCATTTAGAAATTGCTCGGTTAATAATACAGGATTCATACTGAACAGATTAAGTCTCCAATCTGTTATCCTTTGCACTGTGTTGATTTTGATTCGGAACCTCGAGCACGTATGAAAGTCACAGTTCTATTTTTTTTTGTTGTATTTCTTATTAATTTTTAATCCTGCATTAATATTGGTCTTATTACTCAACAGTGCCAAGGGAATTTGAAAGCTCCAGTGCACTTAAAATGCACTTTGAGGAGCAAGATAAGCTGCTAGAACTTGAGAGAATGCGCCTATCGGAGTTCAACTTCAACTATGGTGTTGACAACTTGAAACTCCCAGGTGTGAATATGTTTTTATATGGTGTCTTCTTTTAAGGAAAAAACATAAAGAACATCTATAAGAACAATACTTTTGGTCAAGTCAATGTATTCTTAGCAGCACCTCTCTGCTTTCTATATGCCATTTAGATTTCGTTTGGGACGGCTTTCGTACTGCTTCTTAAAGCGGTTTTTAATACAAAAAAAAATAATTTGTTAACAAAAAAGTTACTTTAAGAAGCAGGAAGAAAGTCTTCCCAAACGAAGCCTTAGCCTAATGATATTTGGTTAAATAATATTTTCTCAGTACATATCCACCTTCAAAAAGGTTAGGTTGCGCAATGCACCAAAAATGCCACACAATGCTTGTGAAATGATGCATTAATCTACTTCTACATGTATGATTTTCTGTTCATTGTGAGTATCCTATCCTTTGTGAAGTGAGAATAGTGATTTGTTTTAAAAATGTTTTTTGTTGATCTGAGAAGCATTGCTTCTCATATATATATTTTTTTCTTTTCTCATTGCTTCTCATATATAAAACTGAGCCCAGTGACAAGAAAGTGATGTGAATCGTCATATCATTTTATGTAGAGATTATTCTGTGTGGTGTCCTAACACGTCCAGCCAATCCGGACACGACACATCACCCAATGCATTGTGCATTGGGTGACGTTGCGCATCCGGATTGGCCTCCACCGCTCGTAATAATTTTTCCTTTTTATGACTTATATCAAATGAATGATGTCAAAAATTTTTTAACTTGTAGGTATAAAGAGCAATTTTTCGTATGAATGCTACCGATTAATCTGAAAGTCTTAAAAATCTCATATAATATAATATTCTTACTATGCATGAAACATGCAATGCCATTAAGGTTTGTTTGGGACGGCTTTCTTACTGCTTCTTAAAGCAACTTTTTTTACAAAAACTAAAATTTTTATAAAAAAAGTTGCTTTAAGAAGCAATAAGAAAGCCATTCCAAACGAAGCCGAAGTCTATTCGTAAGGTCCGAATTTGGAAATGTGAAGCATTATTTTCTTCTTATTTATATGCTTTTCCTTGCAGGTCCAGATGAATTTACACTGGAAGACCATTTCAACTATACCCTTGAAGCTCTAAACATTGACTTTTCTACTGACGACAAAACTAGAAATACAAGCACCAGTTGCAGTAATCTGGAGAGGTAAGAGGAAAATTGCATCCCATACAAAGCATATTGTGAACTCCATACTTACTTTTAGATATATAGGGGAAAATTATTTCTACATCTTCTTGGTTGAACTTGCAATATACCCTTCAAAACCATTATAGATTAAAATACAATTTTTAGCCATGAGCATTAGATGCACTGGCACTACATTAATGATATTTTGAAGTTCATTACTGTTACTTCAACAACAACAAACAACAACATCAACCCTTTATCCTATTACGTGGGGTCGGCTACATGAATCTTTTTTCTCCCTTGTGTCCTATTAAAAGTCAAATTCTCGTTTAAATCTTTGATAAAAAAATTGGTTGCTTCTTAACATCGCTCGTTTTTATTATTGCAGGGGTCAGATTTTGCTCCCCGAGAACCCATTTGCATCACCACAACTGCTAGCAACCAGTATTTCAACAGCCACATAGAGATCAGAGAAGAAAACATGAGAAGACAGAGATCTCCAGAAAACTGAAAGAAAAAAAAAAATACATCCATTACATTCTGATCTAAGCATCAATAATTATCCTTCACAAATAACCCTCCACTGATTACTTGTCCTAAACCAATTACCTTCATACTAAGCAATTACTGATAGTAGTAAACATAAATGGGATACTTCAATAATTATAGCTATATAAATGAATGTTTATATATTCTCTAGAGTAGATGACAATAACAAAAAGCAGATGAGAGTTATGCCATTTGGAAGACTTCTCAGATTAGTCACAATAAAATAAGTCTCTATATCTACAACAGAAGAGAGCTTCTTTACAGGTGAGAAGTTCAGAAAGTAGTTTGTAAGTGATGATACTTTACTTTTTTGACTGTCAATTACTTTGACAAAGGTCCAGTGATTGTCAGTTTCCTTAAACTTTCCTTCTTTGTCACTTAAACACCATCGTCCATCCATTATCATTCTGAGTATCTACTCTTCTTGAAATTATGGTTGCTGATTGTAGTTGATGGGATTTTATACGGCATTTTGTTCCTGAAACTTGCATTTATGTCAACATCTTGTCAAATAAGTTCTAGAGAAGATATTGTTAATAGAAAGAAAGACAAATAAAGGCAAATCAAACTGCATTTGATTGGTACATTATTCAATTTCTACTCTTTAAATCTGGAGGTAAAACCTTCACAACTTCAGATGCTAATGCAGCAATCAACCTTGTCTCTTGTTTGATTTTTTAGAAACTTTCAGCATAAATGGATTGTTTAATAGTATATGAGATATTGCTTTATTTTGGTCACATCCTATAACAGTTCTTTTTTTTATCCTCCTGTGAATCTGGTTTGGCTCTCTACATTCACTTAGTTTGGTGTGCCTTCTCTTCTTGAGTCAATACCTTCAAACTTGCTGATTCCGAGGTTGGAAGCATAAGGTCTTCTTCATGGATAGATTATTCTGTAGTGTCCGAACACATGTAGAGATCAATTCGGACATGCTACGTTACCCAATATATTGTGCATTGGGTGATGTGGCGCATCCTGATTGTTCTCTGGATGCGTTCGTATACCACACGTAATAATTTTTCCTTTATAATGTGGGTCAATTTAAACATTGCTAAAGCACAATCTGTATTGCAAAATAGAAGAAACTTGTACAAACACAGAAATTTTACTATTGGTTGTGAATAATTATAATTCTGATTTTCTCTCGATTTTTAAAGAGAAAAATTAAACCGCCAAAAAGGACAATAATTTTTACTGAAACATTTTTGATGGATTAACCACAAGTATTAGAGATTATTTTGAGGTAGGCTTCTTAAAATCTTTGATGATGTCCTCTTCTCTATGCTTCAGCCTACAAAAGGAAAAATTATTCTGTCCGGATTTCGGGCCCCAATAAAATTGCACCACGTCGGATATCAAGTTTATACCGAGCGGTACTCGGTACTCGCTACCATTCGGTACTTGAGCGTAGACCAAACGGGGTCTTTCGTCTGGTGTCCGTACATAATAATCTCTCCTACAAAAGGCTCTGATCATATTTGCCATAATATAAATAGCTTTAAGAGGATTCAATTTTATAGGTGTTCTCTGTTTGGGCACTTATTTTATTTGTTAGAAAACTTAATTTTTCTTTTATTTTTAAATTTTTTATAATGAGAAATAATTTTTACAATCTTATCTATTAGAGAATGAAAATTATGAGAAAGTTGTTGCCAAATCTTATCATGCTTACAACACATCTTATTTTTTAAAATAAATTTTTAGTTAATTTTATAACATGAATAATATTTTTTAGTTGATAATATAAAATTTTTATCTATTTAATTATATATTATAAATAATTAATTTTTAATTATTTAATTTTACGCATTAATGATATATAATTTATACTGTGAATTTCTTATGCAATTTATTAATGGTGTACAACGGGTCAGATTTGAGTCCAACCCGAGTTGACTCAGATGTAAACAATTTAACTCGTACCTGGCCCATTTAGCTAGACGGGTCAGGATATACAACCCGGACTTAATCCGTGCAAGTTATCGTGTTGACCCGAACCGACCCACGAACCCAAACCAAACTTAATGGGATTTAAAAAAAATAGTTAGACAACATCAATTGGATATATTTTTTGTCTTGTGCGTATACATATTATAACCTCATTGATTGGATGTATTTTTTTGATTAGTTTAATGGAAAATATATACGCATATCCATAAAAAATTCAACGGAATTCAAATAATTTATTAACTATCGTTTAAAACAAATTTACATCATTATTTTTTATTTGATTTCAAAAGATTTTTTTACTAACAAGTTAATTGGATAAACTTGCAGGTTTTCGGGTCATTTCGAACCCAACCCATTTTACAAACGGGTCAAAAATCTGAATCCGAACACAACCCATTTTACAAACAGGTTGACTCGAACTCAGATTTTTTCGGGTCAGGTTTCAGGTCATGCCAATTTTTGACACAACTATAATTTATATGCACAAATTATATCTAAATATGTAACAAAAAATAATAATAATTTTTATTAAATTATATGTTTATATTTATATTAAATTTAGATTAAAAATCAAATTAATTTTAAAATTCTAGAAAATAGTATGCATCAATTCTATTTTTTCAATCACAAAATTATATGATTATACAATTATTACATAATTATTAAATCATTCAAAATTTATTTAAATAACTTTAATATTTATTATATCATCCAATTTAACCTTGATCGAAGCACCGAACTTAAACATCTTATTCTTATTCTTCAAATTCGATGTCTGATCTAATTTTCACAACCTTTTTTCAAAAATGGCCTTTAAAGCTCTACATAAACAAAAATTATCACCTCTAAAAAATTTACCTCACTTCTTTCAGAGGACATTTCATCTAAATAGCACAATTAACTAGCAGAGAAATAAAAATATTCCTTCTGAATTTCATTTCAAGAGATAGATAGCAAGGTAGAAATTGATCGAACCATATTTGGGTAAAATTCGCATAGCAGAGCTGAGCTTCCCCCTTTCCATTCAAAATTGCAGATATCTGCTTCTGTCAAAATTTGATCCTCAAACTGGCATTGAACGTCAAAAATGGCAACAATTGATCTCAGCTTCTGCCAAAAACAGCCTATGAACAATTTAGCAGAGAATATAAGTAAAAAATCTCTACTGACCTTATTGTATATGTGCTTAACCAGATCAAATAATATATCTTAAAGAGGCTGTGGATCATCTTCTTCTGTCATACTTGTTTGCCAAGTCTGAGAGCAGTAAACTCTGCCTGAAAGCCAAATATATGTCTAAGCTTGTGCCAGCCCATTGTTGACAAAAACATTCATCAGTAGGAACAAATGTGCTCAGAGGAAATGGCCCCTTTGGAGCTTTTTTAAGTGAAACCAGAAAGCGATGCCGAGGTCGAATCCTCTGATTCAAAGACAAGCTCAAGTACGTTGGATATTTGATCAAGGACTGCACCTCATTGTGAAGCTCATTTACAAGATAAAGATACTTGGGTTTCAAGTTTTCCTCCAGTGATAAGGACAGAACCTGCAAGAGTAACAATTTGATCAAGGGATATTTTTCCAAGTAATATGATGCAGATAAAGGCTTCATCTGGGACGGCTTTCTTGCTGCTTCTTAAAGCAATAGTTTAGTATAAAAAATTTAATTTTTGAATTAGAAAGTTGTTTTAAGAAGCAATAAAAAAGCTGTCCCAAACGAAGCCAAAGCATGAGAGGATAGAGGGGGTAAAGAAAAGAATTACTTGTGCGAGACTTGTTAATACTTTCACAATATCAGAATTGCACATCCCTATGCTCCTTAGAAAGTTGATTCTAGGCAATATTCCATCTTCTATGCTATAATGTAGGAGCTGGGGATGCTTTGTGACCATCTTTACTATGTTATCCCTTGGAGCTCCTAATTCTTTTGACAGAAAATTTGAACGGGTAGTCCATGAATTATCAACTCTCTGGACTAGAACATGAGGGCTGAGTTGTACAACTTTACTAACTTCTGATCCCTTAATTCCAACTTCTTCAACCAAGTATCTGATTTTAGGTTTGAGAGAATGTTCAATGCTGTAAGAAAACAGAGATGGAGTGGCAGTAATAATCTGTCCGATTCGAGAACTTGGAACTCCTATACTTAGTAAGAAACGAACATGGGACATCATATTGTTTTCAACTGTGTATTCCAAAATTTGGGGCTGCCTTACAAGTATCCTTTTAATATCTCTGCGTTTGACGCCGACCGCAATCAAAAAGGTTAATCTTTCCTTTGCAGAAGTTAGGTTCATCTGAAGGGATGCCACATGTCTCTCATAAATGGAAATGAAGTGAGATTCCTTTAGTCCAAATGTGCTCAAGTAATCAATCAAAGGAAACCATCTCTCATCAAAGTCTAGTTCTTCTATTAATTTCTGGAACTTGCTCTTGGTGAAACTTCCACAATTTTGCTATAAAATAAGAAAAGGTGAGAATGTTTGAGCTTTTCAATCTCAATCAAGATGAGTTAAAAGGAACTATAGAAATCGTTTACTGATCGAAAAGGACAAACCTGGTCCTCACTATCACAATCAACAGGACTCTTTTTTGAGTACCTTTCCATGGAAGAATTATAGCCTTGAAAATTTGTTTTCTGCTGAATGGTTTTACCAGACTTAGATTTAATGGAGCCAGGAGCCAGATTCTTGGTTTGTCTCACTTGTACTAATCCAGCTTCGCAACCTTTTTGAGGTGATATCTTGATTCCTGCATTAGTAGAATTATGCTGAAAGGCCTATCAAAGCCGAATTCCTTGAATCCAACTTGTATATTTTTCAGATACCTTTAGCATCATTTATGGCATTAGAATTTAAATTTGATCTCTTTTTAGTGGAATATTGGTTGCTGCCAAACTCATCAAACTCTGCAACGTCATTCTGTAAGAACTATCCAGAATAAAAGAGTGTTTCTGAAATCATAACAGGCAATCTAAAATGTAAATTTGATTTTAAGGCTAAAATTCATTTTATTGGACAAGGGTAGAGTGTCTTTATCATTCAGAGCAAAGGAAGCAATCATAAAATTTGAATGAGGCTAGCAGTAAACTCAACCTAAGCATGAGAGTAAAAGAGCCATTATAATTTGCCAAGCATGACATCCTGCCTTGATTCTAGCTAAATAAACCCAAGATCTCAAAAACATGCACTTCCAGATTAGAGCCAAATGTCATGAATGACCTGATTACATGCAAGAGTTAATCTTGAAATACTAGCCACAACCTATTCGTTAAGGATCTATAAAAAAAAAAGTTAGGTTGAATGTTCTGTTTTTTTTTTTTTTTTTTGATAAATTCCAAAGAGGAGCCTATGCATTTAAAAAAAGGGGAATAACAAGTCCTTAAAGATCCATAAGCTCATCTAAAAATACAATCTTTACAATAAATCTGAGAGCTATTGGATCTACAAATTATAATTAAAAAAGAGGATAAACAAAAAATCAAAACCAGCCCAAGGACCGAACCAACCAAAAGGGCAGCAACCTGCATCCAGCAAATCCAAGGAGTTCGACAGCAAGCAAGAAACCCACCATAAGCCCAACAGTCAAAATACCATCCAAATCCAAATGGCACCACAACAGCAACCTGCACTTTCACACAACCCAAAACCCCAAGGCCAAAAGCAACAACAACCACCAAGCAAGAATGTTCTGTTTATTTATCTATGGACTTAAATGCCATTAGGGTTAGGCCTTTTTTACTCAATGAAGTGTTAAGATATGCACAAATTTAAATGGGAATTTTTAAGGATATTGTTATTATTATTATTATTATTATTATTGATAAATTCAAGTTGAAAAGCTTGTTAGATACTTCTCTCTCTCTCGCTATCCTAGGACTCTATGGACGACCTATGCTCCAATAAATTTTCCAGCAATCTAGATACTTGTCACATGGTAATCAGATACTAGTTAGATCAAGATGGCTATTGAGTGTTGCATCAAGATTTAATTTCAGGTTATGCAAGTATTTTTGCAAACTTATAGTCATGACACAATCAAATTATCTGGGCCAAATTTATGAATGTTATAAAGAAATCATGATCGTTGGATAGTAAAGACAGTTTTAGGCACTTGATATGGTAGATGAAAATGGGCTATTTATTCATGCATCATTTAAAGCCGATCATGCTATGCAATTCTTATAGTAAAAGTAACAATCCACCACAACACAAATGTGAAAAGCATAAGTTTAATTGGACATAATCTTCAATTAAACTCTTTTTCTCCAAAAAAAATATTATAAAATATTTGCTCAACACAGTTTATAATGTAAGTTACCGATGGTAATACATGATATAATATCTTCTCTAGAACAGACGAGCAAAATCAAGATCTTAAGGATATTACAATAGAGCTTAGGGCCATAAGAGAACATGCTCATAAGAGAGATTGAGAAATCAAAGAACACGTCCCATTACTAAAATTGCATGCATTAGATGATCATGCAAGAAAAATCCCTCGAAATTGCAATTCTCATCCAGGACTTGGGACCTGGCAACGGCAGTGTTACAAGTTTTACATGCATTAGATGATACATGCAAGAAAAATCCCTCGAAATTGCAAGAAAAAACCTCCTAGAACTATAACATTTAAACAAAAAAAAGGTCAAGTACCAAAGCCAATCACCACAAGAAAATTATCATGAATAAAATGCTTGGATCAAAGAGAGAGATAAAAGAACAAAGATAGATAGCTCAAAGTAATCTGAGCTACATGAACTAGAAAAGGTCAACATGGAGCACCTAAACTAAAAAAGATCCTTATACTTGATGAACAAAGAGCATCAATAAATGAGAAAAGAGAATGCACCATATAAAATAGGCACATCCAAAAGTTGCCAAATAACCAAACCCAAGACCAAGAGCATGGAGCAAATCATCAGATTTTGAAGGTTGACATTTTCATTTTTGGGAACTTAAGAGAGAATTTATATTCTAGTAATAAATAAAGTTTTTATAATTATCTATAATCAGAATTAATCTAAAAATCGTTAAGTCCCATAAATAGCATATAGACGCTCCTCCTAAGACTCGTGATTCCTAGATGCTAGTAATTCAACCCCAGTCATCACAACAATAATTTATCC
Source organism: Dendrobium catenatum (assembly GCF_001605985.2). Classification (NCBI taxonomy): domain Eukaryota; kingdom Viridiplantae; phylum Streptophyta; class Magnoliopsida; order Asparagales; family Orchidaceae; genus Dendrobium; species Dendrobium catenatum. The sequence goes on along the minus strand of NW_021318496.1, from coordinate 90,951 downwards.
AATAAATTGCTTTAGAGGATGAATACTAAGCATACTGGTTACAATATTAACGATTAGATCAGTGGAAGAAAGCTATAAAAAGGGGACCAAGCTCCTTCCAACCAACAACTGGATGCTTCTTAATGCCCAACCAAATTTGGAGGGCTTTCCACAACAGGGAGCTTCGGATTGATCCAAACGGGAGCAGAAGGAGAGGTCTATTTCAACGATCAACATAGCAAGATCTATAAAAGAACAATCTTCAGTGGTCATCCACCAGCCAAACTCTAATAAGATTATGCTTAAAATCAAGAAGACTAAAGAACTAAAAGGTCAAATTCAGCGAAGAACTTCCTAATGCCATAAAGCTCCGACCATTTCACGTTCCAAACACTGAAATAAAAAGAAAAAAATGCAAATAATCTCCCGCGCAAGCCTAAGCAAAAACTCTTCATACCGTCAATAAAGAAAAAGCACTAGTCTTACCAATTACAGTAAACAACGCTATCCCACCACTACTGAATCATTAGACTTCTCGCAAGTTCAGTTTTTTACCGCTAATTCCAAACTAAAACAACGACACAGCAGAACAATAGTCCAAATTCCAAATAAAAAAGGCACTCACATCAATTATCTCGTATTCCTCCTCTTCGCTCTCCTCCTCTTCCACCTCCTCATCTTCATTCGCATAAGTCGAGGCTCGCCGACCCAGCCGCGGTCGCCGGTTGGGCTTGAGGATGCGAGCGCTGGAATGCGCCGAGCAGACCGTAACTCCATTGCCGCCATCGCGCCGACCGGAAGATACAACCCGCCATCGATGCGATTGGACGGAGAAGAAGGGACAAGCGGAGCTGGAACTAAGGGAGAGGAACATCCGCGCGCTATAGGGGTTATCCCTTGGCGCTTTTGACGTAGATGAGATGGATTACCCTCCGCTATCCGCTCCTTGCTCGCACGCACTCGCAGCGACGAAAGAGAATGTCTCCGCTCCCACGTCCACTCATCCTTATCCGCTTCAAGATTTCAACATCATTCAGTTCATTCTTGAACGTCTTTCAGTAATTGCTGCTCTAACATCTCGTGAAACTTACGTTGGATTTTGATCGGGTAAAGACTTATAATGGGAAGTTTTTTGTGAGGCTCATAAAAATTTAAAATTTTTGAATTTCTATCGAAAGCAGTAAAATACAATGATAGAATGTTCTATAACACCCCCGGCACTAAAGCTCCAGTAATAGAGGAAAACAAATTAATGACGATAATATATATATATAAACTTAAGACATGTTTGAAAAGTTATAAGCAAATTTTCATATACGTATTCAAAAAATCTGATTTCATATGCCTATAATAATAGAAATTTGAAAAAATATCTGCTATTTATTTTCTTGAGAAAATATGCTTTAAAGTTTATTTTGTACTAAGTTATTTATTATTATTATTATTATTATTATTATTTTGAAACGGGATATCTACCTGTTATCACTCTAAAAAAAGTGTTTGACGGTATAACTAATCATTCGGCGGAATCTAGCGGAGCAACCCACCGACATCAGACCCACACTTGCTTTACTCCACTGAAGAGACGATGTCATAATAGAGGAAATTCGAACCTATGATAGAGGGTTCCCACCATGCTCGCCCACCAACCGCCCTAAGGCTCGATGAGTTTTTTTTTTGCATCGGTAGACTACTTATTAAAGCTATTACATGGATCAAACTTGTGTCGACGAAGTCGCTAAAACAAGTATTACAGGATCCTGATGTACAGTGATCGGAGTTTATGAGGGGAACATGGGCAAGATCAACAAAGATCATTGGGGTTGATATCACGTTACGAGAGTCCTTTAGGTACTTGCAAATAAGTTTGAAAGAATTTCAAACAAGATTTCATTCTAACAATCAATATAGGCTCTATTAACATCTATCATTATATCATGCCTTAAAAGAGAGATCATTTAACAATAACATCATTAAAAATACATATATCATGCTTACAAAAGAGATGAAATACCAAAATAACATTGAGCCCACATTCCTACGAGAAATTATTCTGTGCGGAGACAATGTCGTCCGGAGACCAATTAGAATGCGCCACGTTAGCAGTACCGAGCCGTGGTACCGAGCAAGACGTGACGTGGCACATTCTGCTTGATCTCCGAACAGCTTTCGGCATCCACACAGAATAATTTTTCCATTCCTGCACACCCTAAAACACCTCATAACATTGAGCCAATCATCAAGGAATGCAAACCACCTGCTAAACATATAATATAATGACATGGAAGTTAAATAAGAACATAAAATTACCAAAAGTTTCGCAACAATGCTTAGAGGACCATCCACAGGTGATGTTGGTTAGAGGACCGTTGTGGGCTCCGAAAATTCGGCCCCGGCCTCCCCGCCGCGTGATTTCTTTTTATTTGAGCGAGGGAGTTTTAACGAACTAAGTTCCGAGGTAAATTTTGGAAGGCAGATGAGTTTGTAGATAAGACACTACCCAGAGATTTCGCCCTCATTTTGTGAGGACTTTATGATCTGAGTTCTGGTTTCCTATAGGCGCAAGCCCCTATAGTTAATTACCCCTCCCGATCACTTAATTTCAATTTGGATTTCCCTCTAAATCCACTAAAATCTGAAATTAATTTCAGATTTTGGGATTAAACCTTTGGATCTCTCTTGGAAACCGCCGGCCCCTCTTTCTCCTGCTCCCGCCGCCCCCTCGTCTTGCTTCTCCTTGTGATCCGTGAAGTCAAAGAAGAAGAAGACTACGCCGCCCCTCTCCGCGTAAATGACGCATGGTGGATCCTGAGCTTGATAGCGGATTCGTGTATGACATCTACGACGACATTCACATCACCCGTTTGCAATTCTTCGACGTTGGATTTGGATTTGACGACACTATTGAGGACTATCTAAATCGCATTTTGCCTACTCTCGTGGACGTCATAGACGACCAATTTCAAGACTACGATTGGATCCTCCCAAGGTCATCCATCCCCGCCATCTCCGCCACCGCCGACCTTTCCGTGGATCAAGGCCATTGGTATTGCTACCGTCCTCGTGGCATCGTTGGGTGTGCTGAAGACCTTTTTTCGCTAAGCCTAGTGTAGTTGAGTGATCCATCCCCAAGGTGAAAACTCTCTTTATTAAGTTGCGGACTGTTGATTAATAGCTTTTGATATTGCTACTATCTTTAGTTACCTAGGAGTTTTAGCTAATCTACATGTACTTCCTCGCCTAAGCTAGTTGAAAACTAAGATTCTTTGATGAACTTGCTTGTTATTTCAATAAGTTATTAATTGGTAATTCATTGTCAACTATTCTTAAAATTTCTTAAATGAGCTCCTGCGCATGTTGGTTTCACATCACATTTCCTCAATAAAACATATCTCTAATTTAAAGGATTATGAGATATAAAAAAAAAATCAAAATTTCATATTTTGAGACAATTGTCAATCAAAAGAAAATATTCATTTAGCTAATTTTTTTCCTTTTCTAAGCCCTTAACTATCCTCCATACATGTGTTCTGAGAAATAATTAATCTTCTTATATCCCCAGCCATGAAGGAGTCATCACTGGGAAAAATTTAGGGTCCTCCCACCTGACGTAGATATGCGTCCTCCCACCGCCAAAAAATTCGATTTTTGCTCGGTATTGCTAGGTATTATTTGATAATAACGAGGAATATCATCATGTGAAGATCAATACCGAGCTATACCAAGCAATACCGAGCTATACAAAAACATACCGAGTTTTTTCTAAGAAAAACTAAGTATTTTTTTTGTATTGCTCGGTATTGCTCGATATAGCTCGGTATAACTCGGTATTGGTCTTCACATGATGATATTCCTCGTTATTGCTTGGTATTGCTCGGTATTTGCTTGGTATTTCTCGTTTTTTAGCGCGATTTTAGCTCTGGGAGGACGCATCTCTACGTCAGATGGGAGGACCTAATAATTTTTCTTAAGAGCCATTTGGGGCTTTATCCTCGCTACAGCTAGCAATGTAAGAACATTGGCAGGGTGGTATCATTGCATTTAGGGTCATTAATAAACAATCAATCAAACATTAATTATGGCAGCAAATCAATATAGGCTCTATTAACGTTTATCATTATATCATGCCTTAAAGGGAGATAATTTAACAATAACATCATTAAAAAATGCATATAATCATGTTTACAAAAGAGATGAAATACCAAAATAACTTTGTGCCCACATTCCTACAAGAAATTATTCTGTGCAGAGACAACGTCGTCCGGAGACCAATCAGAATGCGCCACGTTAGCAGTACCGAGCCGTGGTACCGAGCAAGAGGTGACGTGACGCATTCTGCTTGATCTCCGAACAGCTTTCGGTGTCCGCACAGAATAATTTTTCCATTCCTACACACCCTAAAACACCTCACAACGTTGAGCCAATCATCGTAGGAATGCAAACCACCTGCTAAACATATAATATAATGACATGGAAGTTAAATAAGAACATAAAATTACCAAAAATTTTGCAAAAAGATTGTCGGTAAACTATAAAAAAAAAAAAAAAATTGTGAAATAAAGACAACAGACTGTTTTGAACGAGCTTCTTCATTTAGATGATTGACAACAATAAACCCAACAATTAGTCTGCATCCAATAAAATGCTTGTTCATGGTTGCCATAAAAAAAGGATAGGCATACAGTTAAAATTACTACGTTAAGCTCACTAAATGGCTAAGAATTTAATTTACATGGTTGAAAATAACTCATTGAAAATGAGTCTTCATTATCATCTGTATCATGATGCCGGTTGCAAGGCGTTATTACAAACATCATTGATCTTCTCATGTGTATTGAACAGTGGGCCATTACATTCGTCACATATCAAAATTTTAGTTCTTGCAAGATATCCGTCACACCAATTGTATGACACTTTATTTGTGAAACAAGTGTTGTGCATCTTATGAATTTTCTTGCACCACTATACTTGTATTCATTACAACTCTTCCACCATCATTTGCAAATATATTGCATTTCTTACATGTGACCACTTGGTTAATTATCATGATCATTGAGAGCGTCATGATGTTCTTTATAATTTCATCATTATTTGTAAATGGGTGAAGCTTATAATCCCTTGGTTCACAAGTCTCATATATCTTCCCTTGCATTTGATTTGGAATTTGCTATCTTACAAATGATAATTTCATTTGGAGCATTATATCATTCTTAATATGTTTCAATCTGCAATTTTTTATATTCATTATCATTTTTTATTCGAATTCAAATTTGATTTAGGCTCAATTTTATGTTCAATTTATTGTCCAAATCAAGTCCCCTGCTGTCCGAAAATGAGTCCACTGTTGTCCAAATAATGTTCAAGTCCTTGTCTTTTTCAGACAAAATTTCGGCACCCTCCCGGCGTCTCCCCCGTTTAGGGGAAAAACCAAGAGGCCGCCTACCCGCCACGCCACCAAAGGCGTGCACGGTTGGTGTTTGTAAGACACCGCGGCGGTTGTATTATTTATTTTTTTCTCCCACCACAGCCAACAAAGGCGTGCATAGGATTTTAAAAAGCATTTTTGAAAAAGCAGTTTGATTTCCCCCCGCTCGGGGGTACTTATGAGCGACCCCGCCTCGCCGTAGGTGCCGCACCGGGGTCCCATCCCACCACGCGCACCAAAGGCGTGCTTGGGGCGGTTTTCCGGTTCGCCACGAACATTGAAGTAGGGTTTGAGGCGATTACCCGCCTCGTCGTAGGCGCTGCACCGGGGTCTCATCCCACCACGCGCACCAAAGGCGTGCTTGGGGCGGTTTTCCGGTCCGCCGCTAACTCCGAGGACAAGAATCTAAGTTTAGGAAATTCGTACCTTCGCGGGGTTGGTGAAGTCGTCGAGATGCACAAAATAAAACAAATTTCCCTTTTTTTTTTTGTACAAATCTCTCTCTCTTTTTTTTTCTTTTCTCTCTTTTCTCCTTTTTTTTTTTGAAATATGCACACATATATACATGTGACAATGGTTGAGAGACCACCTCCATTGACATTGCTTAACAATAATAGCCATATAAGTATACTAATTCTTACATCCATAGCCGATCTCTTGAAATGAAAATTCACTGTTTAAAACTTCTCCATTTCTTTTTACAATTATAACAGTAGCAAAAATTATCAAACCAATATTTACAAAAAGTAATTAATCATTACAATAATATTTAAAGCCAATAATAGTTAACTGTTAACTAGTAATAGTGGCTAATTGATATAGCAGTAACTAATATCAATAAATGGAATTAAGGGTGGTGGAAGAAATCTCACCTAATATTGAGGAAGCCAAAACTTCTGTGGGATTCACATGCAAGGTCAAAAAAGAAAGCAATTGAGTAGTTATCTTGCTATTGGCTATTAAGGAATAAAGCATCTTTTCTTTTCTTTTCTTTTTTTTTTTTTTCAATTTTGGCGTGAGAGATAGAGAAAAGAGGACTATTTTTGCATTAAAAAAAAAATGACAGAGATGCATTCCATTCCAAGCATTCGTTAGCTGGCAGAACTCCTGATGAACTTTGGTCTTCAATGAAGAGTCTCTCTTCATCATTTGGTTTGAGGGTAGAATTCCTGAGAGGACATCGGCTCCTCCTCAGAGGCTCAGAGTAAGAAAACTTCTGATCTCTCTGAGAATTCTAGACCCATGGACAATTTGCATGGAAGAACAGGACACCGAAGGTTGTGGGAGAAGAGCTTGGATAGAAAGAAGCTAAGGAGAAGGGAAAGCTGCCACAATTTCCTTTAAGAATACAACTTTTCACGTGGGAGAAAGGAAAGGGAAGTTGCTGGATCCTTGAGGTATGCTGGATGGACAAAGCAGATCTTGCTCAAGAGCTTTGATTGGAGGTCTCTTGAAATTGCTTGGAGGAGTAACTTGGTTACAGAAGACGGAAGATTTTGGGTTGGCCTTGCAAAGGTTGGGCATAATATCTCACTATAGAAAAGGTTGTGTGGCTTCTTCAAGAGCTGGAGTTTGGCTAGGCTGAAGGAGACAGAAGAACTGCAACCGGTCTTCACGTGAAGGAGCTCGAGGATGGACGATTTGCTGGCTGCTGGTTGCGGGTAGGAGTTCTCACAGTTTGGAGTGGTTTTCACTTGAGGGAGAAGGGCATGGAGGTGGTGTAGAGATTAAAAGGTAGAGTCCGGTTCCGCTACTTCAAATTTCTTGACTTTAACCATCAGGAGAGCATTTGATCGAGGTGAGTAGCTGCTGTAGCCGGGATTTCTGGGATTTTGCCAGAGATTTGGCGCAGGATTTCAACTCAAACGAAGTAATTGAATTAATTAGATTTGAGGTTTCATTTTGACTTGCTAATTTTTGGTAAGATCAATTGGCAATGTTAATAATTCCCTACCATAATTAGTAATAACATTAATTAGCTTGACAGCCATGTTCCAATCAATCTGAAAGCATTCCGATTTGCGCGTTTTCTCGATTCGCGTGCAATCTGTCTTGCTTTACGTGCCGAATTCGCCGAATAGCCAAAATTGGACAAATTAATAGTGCATTTAGGGTATTGCTGATGTTCCGGTCGCGATGGTGTAGTCCGTTTTGCGATCAGAGGTCGTTTGGGTGGCGACGAGGCTTAATTTCCTCAAAATGCGTGTCTTCGCAACATATTTGAATCGCTCTTTAAAATATGCGACACCACCTTGGACGATCCAGATTTATTAAATAAAATGCATATTCTAAATTTCGGCGACGTTCCGGACGTAATGACGCTATCCGTTCGTCAATCGGACGTCATGATCATCATCGTCGAGGGAAATTTCCTTTGTAATGCGTGCCTTCCCATTATATTCGAATCGCCTTGAAATTGATCACCACCTCGAAAGATCCAAATTTTTTGAAATAAAATGCATATTCTAAATGTCGGCGACGTTCCAGACGCAATGACATTGTCCATTTGTCAATCGGATGTCGTTCGAATATCGTCGAGACCTCATTTCCGTCGTAACGCAGGCCTTAATATCATATTTGCATCATCTAAAAATTCACCAACATCTCAGATGATCAAAATTTATTAAATAAAATATATATTCTGAATGTAGACGATGTTTTGGATGCAATAACACTGTTCGTTTGTTGATCTGAAATCGTTTGGGCGACATCGAGGGCCAAATTTCTCGATATGCGTGCTATTACCTTGGGATCCGTGCCATCATTACAATTAATCCCAATTAATCACAAAAGATGTATATTTTGAATGTCGAGGACGTTTCAGACACAATGGCATAGTCTGTTTCATGATCGGACGTCATTTGAGCGAAATCGAGGCTTGATTTCCTCGAAATACGTGTTGTCTCGAAATTCATGTCACTGATTAGGATGATCCAAATTAAACAAATAAAATATAGTTCTTGAGTATTTGCAATGTTCTGAACACAATGACGAAGTCCGTTTGTTGATCCGACATCGTTTGACTAGCCTTGTGCTTTAATTTCGGGTGTCGGTCTTCCCTTTTGACCAATCTCATCTGATTCAATTGCGAGGGGTCTCGACCTAACATAACTCATTGTCCTGATCGCAACGAAACCATCTGTTTGGCATTTGGAGGTCATTTGACCCCTTAAGTGACGCGTTTCGTCAATGCACATATTATTTTATTTATCAGTTTGAGTCCTTCCTCGCATGGTTTGATGTATAGGGGTCAACAACCGTAGAATCGTAGTCCAACGATGGTAGTCTCATGATTGGTTAGGTGGTGATCCGGTGACAAAGGTTAAGCAACATTTCAATAACGTGATTGGGTGAAGATCGAATGGCATAAGTCAACAGGACCCAACTAGTAATCTAATCAATGTCCTAAAGTTTTCAATTATGCTTCTACTGTTTGATTTAAGCTCATTCGCATTCGAATTGAACCACTTTTGACATCATTGGATTCATCTCGTTGAGACTTTCACTTTGACTATAATGGTCATGAATTTACTTTTGGAAGTTTCCAATTCAAATATACATTGAGATTCATGCCCAATATAGCTAGTTTCGATGATATGTATATATACATACAAGATTGAGGATGCCTTGCGATCAAAAATTTATCACAAAAATTAACTTTTGACACAAATTGATCCCAAACTGAAATTGATGAGTCTTACTTTAGTCAAGATCAAACTGCGCCAACCTATAACATTTGACTTGAATCATCATTAGACCTAACAACATAAAACAAATATGGAGCCACAATTATTACTTGTTAGCTTGGTTCTCGTTTAGACCGTCCACAGCCTCCCCACTAGGGGTGCAAACGAGTCAAGTCGAGAAGTGGTCTTATCGAGCTTGGATCGTCTGTCAGACAATTGGCTCAAACTCGAGCTTGAGCATGAGTTGTTGAGCTCGAAATGCAAGCTCAAGCTTGTCGCACTACAAATGGCTTGTCGCACTGCAAATGGCTTGTCGAACGGCTCGCGAGCCCACAATCGAGCGTGTTAGACTTTCCGCCCGATGCCTGCCAACGAGCCAACCAATGAAGGTAAATCACAGTGCTCCATTGGTATAAATCCATGGATGTAGAATCAGAGACCACTTAGAAGAATCAGGATAATAAGGAACCGTCTAGCCAACCAATGAAGATTTACCTTCAACATAACATAGATAATTAGTACTACTACTAGGCCCTAGGGCAATACACCGTATTCAAACCTATGTTTGATATCACCCTTTGAGGAATGTTTATCTATTATAGTCAGTATATATCACTTCTCGAAATTACATGGGGATCGCCGCTATTTATAACTACCAGTATAAAACTCAAATCTTCTGGGTACACTAATCCTTGTTAGAGCCTTCTTCAGATCTACCAGATCCTAATCTGTATCTAGGTGGTGCTAGTTGACCCTATTGGGATGAGGTTACCTGGAAGAGAACTTAGCAATTGACTATAGCAACGGATCATTTAATCAATATGCAGCTTCATGATTTTCCTTACGTCATTTGGTAAATGGGGTCTTTTATATATAATTGCCTCCTGTCTTTGCAGGAGAGTATAAAAGAGATCCCCCACTTTATAGAAATATATATATATATATTGCCTCCTATATTACAGGAGATATTTTCACATAACATCCTGTCAATTGGGGGTTTATGTGTAATATTTCTTTAGGTATTGGCCGTTAATTGGTGGCATAGGCCTTTGACCTGAAATGTCTATAAGTTGGTAGGCTCCTCCTTCATATACCTTCTCGATAATGAAGGGCCCTTCCCATATTGGGTCAAATTTACCACCGATGCGACGGTGGGGAATTATAGGCCTTTTACGAACTAATACAAGTTCGCCTTCCTTAAAGCTCCTAGGACGGACCATTCGATCGTGAGCCCTGGTCATTCGTGCTTTATAGATCTCTAAATTTTGTTGGGCATGAAGCCTAGTTTCATCTAGAGCTTCAAGTTCTTCTAATCTTAGAAGATCATTTTCTTCTTGGGTTAGTCCGTATTGTACGGCAACACGAAGTGACGGTAGTTCCACCTCGAGAGGTAATACCGCTTCTGTTCCGAAGACTAGAGAATATGGGGTAGCCTGTGTCGCAGTCTTATAGGTTGTGCGATATGCCCACAAGGCTTCAGTTAATTTATCATGCCATTCCCTCTTATTTTTAGAGAGAATTTTCTTGAGCAATTTCACCAAAGTTTTCTTAAATGCTTCGGCCAAACCATTAGCTCTCGGGTTATATATCGAAGAATAACGCCAGTCTATTTTATGGCGTTCAATAAATCGATAAATTTTGGCACTTTTCAATGCGGTACCATTATCTGATATGATTCGACGTGGCACCCCAAAGCGATAGACAATGTTATCCCGGAAGAATTTCATTACATTGTCCGTTTTCACTTCTCGTAGGGGAATTGCTTCAGCCCATTTTGAGAAGTAATCTGTAGCAGCAAGGATGAACCGATGTCCTAAAGAAGACGGTGGTTCTATAGGACCAATTATATGGGTACCCCAACATTCAAATGGCCAAGATGCTACTGTAGGATGTATTGGGTTAGGTGGTCGATGTATAACATCAGCGTGCACCTGGCATTGATGGCACTTCTTAGCATAGCCAAGACAATCTTTAACCATGTTAGGCCAATAATATCCCATGCGCTTAATTTTGATCTTCATTTTAGGTCCGGATTGATGTGCACCGCACAATCCTTCATGGACTTCGGTTATGACTTTCTGGGATTCATCAGGACCTAGACATCGTAGCCACATTTGGTCAAATGATCTACGATATAGTGTATTATTAACGTAAGCATATCTTAATGCCCTTTTGGATATTTGTAAAGCGATAGATTTATCGTCTGGTAATCTACCCTCTTTGAAATACGTGATGAATGGTTCTCTCCAATCACTCTCATCCGATATGTGAAAGCTCTCGAGCGTTTCTTTTCCTTCATTATCTTGTAAGGAAGCCGGAGCCAATGCATGTCTATTTTGGATAGTTATAAGGATTGGATTCTCTTGGGAATTTGCCATCTCCTTAGCAAGTTTTGCCAGTGCATCAGCTTTACCATTTTCACCACGTGTAATCCTAATTAAGGTTACTTCAGGTATTTGTTCTAGGAGTTTCAAGGCGTACTCACGATATGGGATTAGCTCGGGCTTGTGAATTTGAAAAGCACCATCTATTTGCTTAATTATAAGTTGACAAGGCCTAGAAAGGGAACTGAAATTGATGAGTCTTTTCACAGGAGGTGAACACAATCGAGCGTGTTAGGCGTACTCACAACTTCATCCTCTTCTATCATTTGGTCTGTTCGTCATTCGGGATTGCCACCCGATGCCTGCCTTCTGTCATTCAGAATTGTCGCCCAACGCCTGTGTTCGTCATTCAGAATTTCCGCCCGATGCCCGCCTTCCGTCATTCAGATTTGCCGCCCAGCGCCCGCATTCAATCATTTTAGGTTTTTTTTTTTATCGAGTCGCATTCGAGCAGCTCGGCTCACTTTCACCCGTACTTCCCACATACCGGACTTCTGCTTTTTATACAGTCAGATAACATAATCAAACATGAAAACAGTTCGAAATTACGAACTTCAATCTTAGGAAGAGAGCTATACAACCATAAAAAAGTGATAAGGAGACGAGCTTCAAACTACAGAAAGCTAACTCGATCATGGCGACACCAACAAAACAAAAAATATAATAAATAAAGGTTTTAAAAAAATCTATAAAGACCTCCAACAAGTGTTAAAGCTTAATCTCGGAAGTCTCAAAAGAAGTGAAACAGAAACTTATAGACTACGCATCTTCAATCAGCATAATACAAAAATACATAGAAATGTCACAAAGTAGTTAATAACTGGATATTTTCTAACTAACCCCTTAACACGCAAATAAATGGCCACTGAATCTAATAACAACAACATCATCATCATCAAGCCTTTGTCCTACTACGTGGGGTCGGCTACATGAATCATTTTTCGCCATTGGGTCCTGTTAAAAGTCAAATTCTCATTTAAATCTAATAAAGAAATATCATTTCTAATATTTTCTAACCAAATCTTTTTAGGTCTACCTCTACCTTTCTTAACATAAGTCAAATCTAATACCTCAACTTTCCTAACCGGATCATCGGAAGGCCTCCATTTAATGTGACCAAACCTTCTAAGACGACTCTCTCTAATCTTATCTTCCACTGGAGGTACTCCAACCATATCTCGTATATGCTCATTTCATATCCTATCTCTAAGGGTAAAGCCACTCACCCACCTAAGCATCCTCACCTCTGCAAGACTGCAACACTTAACTTAATATTATGCTTCTTTTTTAAAGGCCAACATTCAGCATCATAAAGCATTGCAGGTCTCACCACCATCTCAAAGAATTTTCCCTTAAATTTGAGAGGGACTTTTCTATCGCCCAACAAACCCGATGCATTCCTCCACTTCAACCATCCAACTTGAATTCTGCTAATAATATCCCCATCTATTTTACCATCACTCTGAACAATAGATCCAAGATATATAAAACGTGTACTCTTATTAATGACTTGATTGCCCAAACTCACAATCCCCACATTTCCAAGAGGATGTACCTTGGCCACTGAATCTAATACGAGTTTTAAATGAACTCACTAGCAATTTTGCTCAAAAAATTGCACATCTATTAACAGATGAAAATGACAGACCTCCCACAGAAAAAAAAAAAAGATTTACAAATGAAGAGAGAATCGTTGAGAAAAACAAGGCATACATTACATGATTGTGCAGCTTAAAAAACAAATGACAGAAAATTTGGAAATACATTAAATGGGAAAAAATTGCAAGAAAAGAGGATGATTATTCAACAGTTTCCTAGACTGAGAAATTTACTGCAATCACCCTATTCCAAAAGTTACAAAACAAAGTAAAGAGGCGTAGTATGGTTAAAAAACCTAAAAATGACACAGAAAAATAGCAGCCAGACAACAACTAATAACAAAGCCAAGCTGACCGAACTTGGCAAAAATCTGGCTAAACGTACTAACATGAGGTAGGTAAGGGAAATCCATTCATCCAGAAGCATATATAGATTGCATTCCTAATAACCAACAGATGTCCATCACTGAGTCACATTAGTTAAAAGGTATTTCAAAAAGACAGTAGAAATACATTTACATGTTCAAAGCACTCAAACATTTAACAACCTCTTTAAGTTAATAACACGATTTCAAGATTCAGATTGGTGGAGAACAAGCTTCACCTGAAGCTTGGTAGAGATCTTGCATCAAAAATATAAAGATGAATGATAAAGAGCAGGCAAGGCCGATTTTGGGTAACCATCATTAGGGACTGCCCTACCGGAAAAAGCAGAGCCCATCACCGACTCCGTTGTGTTAAACCATGACGAAGCAAGAGATCCACCAAGTCCAACAGAAATGCTGGATAAACTAGCATTGCCATGATTATAAAGGGATGGAGCCGTAGTAGACAAGGCATACGAGCCAGAAAAACCTGCATGAGGAGCTAGGTCAGCCCTACCAAGCTGTGTGCGATGATTATGTGCAAATGGAGCAGTTGAAGGTCTAGGACGCTTATTAGGTTGTTCATGCTGCTGCTTCTGTCCCCTAACATTTAAGTTAGAAGCAGCGATGGCAGTTGCTCCTCGCTTCTTTTCTGTCTTCTGATTTTCCAATTTCTTTTCAGGTTTCTTTCCTGCCTTCTGATGTTCCAACTGTTCAATACGCTTCCGAACATTCTCACAGCTAAATACTGACCCTAGCTTGTACTCCTCTACAATTCTGATTACTGCTCTAAGTGCAGAAATTTCCTTTGAAGAGGCTTCATTCTGTGGCAGATAAAAAAGAGACGATTTGGATGTCACAGCAGCATCGCTACATTAAAAGTTCTGCACATATTTGTTCAAAACATACCTTGGATTGGGCAGAATTATTTCCCTTCTTCCGCACTTCTTCTGCAGCCTTCTTTGATTCCTTTATACAGGCATTCAAAAGCGAGGCAGGTGGGTATTTGTCCGTTAAATTGAAAGCAATGACAAATTTGACAGCATCTAGTTGCTTTCCTTTATTATTTAGTTTTTCAACCAAATCTGCCAAGCAAAATGCTTGAAGGTGTCATTTTCCACTGAAAAGTGGGGAAAAGATACCCATGATCGGGATCTAATGTAAGCATTACTACTATAGATTGAAGTTCGAGTACAAACAGCAACAGCTGCTCGGTTATTTCACAAGAAACACTAAGTTGAAAAAGAGAAGCCGAATAAATCAAACAGATAACCAGCAGATAGCTCTAAGATGCAAAATAACAGCTCTCAGCTGTAAACCATCTCAAAAGAGATTATGTTGTTATGAGATGTCACCAATGCGGCACAGACAAATAGAAATGTAACCACATTACTACCAGCCGGCTAAATGGAATATCTCATGGAATAACGTGACTTTTTAGGGTATACACATTAGCTCATTAGATTTGCTATGTTATGAGGCTAGGAACAATTTAGGTTTACACAGACTAAATTTAAATAAAAAAGATACAACAACAACATCAAGCATTTATCCCACTAAGTGGGGTCGGCTACATGAATCCTTTTTCTCCATTGTGCCTGTTAAGAGTCAAATTCTCATTTAAATCTAATAGAGAAATGTCATTTTTAATATTTTCTAACCAAGTCTTTTTAGATCTAACTCTAAATTTCTTAACATAGGCCAACTCTAATACATCTACTCTCCTAACAGGGTCATCAAAAGGCTGTCGTTTTACATGACTAAACCATCTAAGGCGACTATCTCTAATCTTAGCTGTCACTTGAGCTACTCCAACCTTTTCATGGATATGCTCGTTTCGTATCTTGTCTCTAAGAGTAAATCCACTCATCCACCTGAGCATCCTCATCTCAGCAACACTTAACTTAATATTATGCTTCTCTTTTAATGACCAACATTCTACGCCATAAAGCATTGCAGGTCTCACCACCATCTTATAAAATTTTCCCTTAAGTTTGAATGGTATTTTTCTATCACACAACAAACCCGAAGCATTCCTCCACTTCAACCATCCAATTTGAATTCTAAAAAAGACATGGTCCAAAATTTCACCCTCATTAAAAAATTTAGATTGTGGTTTGAGAGTTCCCATGAACATAGATCCATATGTAAATCAACTCTCAAGATTGCAGGAGATAACTTTCAATTAGAGATGCCCTAAGACTCAACTTTAAATTTATCTTGTAAAATGGCTTAACATAGTCATTGTAAAAGCTTGTCTCTATGAGTAAGAGTAAATGGTGGAAGGTCGTAAAATTTATCAAAGTCGCATTGTTCCCTAGTTCAAGGTTTTCAGGACATATTGGCTTCGCCTTCAGTTCCCTGTTAGGAAGTATGAGTTCCCTCGTCCAATGTGGACCCATAAGTGAAGGTTAAAAGCATGCTAAAATACCAATTTCAATGTGCATCATGATAAATTAGGGATTTATGCCTTACAAATGGACCAAGCAGGTAAATATGCACAAAGCAATGGACTCAAAGGGGAAATGTTTAAGAGTATAAATTATATGGCTGAAGGCTATATTTAGTGAAACCACTTGCTTCAAAGCATTTACTAGTTCCTTTGAATCATTTAAACAAGCACAGGTGACTTGGCCAAATTAAAATAACATGTGCCTTTTTTGTGAATCTATTTTTGTTACCTTAACATATTTTTAAGTGGATAGACTGATGGCTGGCAACTCAAAGCAAGAAGAATTTTTTTTTTTTTACTTGGGTGGAGATTGTCTCTTAAATCAATAAGAAAGGGAAAGGGATTCATGTGCCCTTCTCTTAAAAACTACGTCGCCCTAATGCTGCAGTCTTTTTCTAGTTCTCTTCAAATGCACCAACGCCAATGCATGCATGCTGAGGAAGATTGAAGTATCAAGACTTCAATGAGCATTTCAGGAGAAGTTCGGGGCTACATGAATCCGTCATCTTGTCTCAATCCTTTAACTGAGCAGGAGTTCCACAATACGCTTCCAATGTGTTTGGTTATCTATTAAGGTCTTAGTATGCTCGTCAATAAAGGCGCAAAGCCAGGACCATCAATTATTGATTCTACTTAAATAGTTAGATTGGCACACAAATGAAGTTGGGTTCAAATGAATAAACTCCACAATAGCGCCTACAAGAGTTTATAAATTTTATAGGAGTGGAGTATGATACATCTTGGAAGTTCAAGCAGCAAAAGAAATAAGTAGAAACTACAGGACTACGAAAAAATGCGGGGCTGATTTTTTATCCTATCTTCAATAAGAAAGAAATATACAAGTAATCTACTACTTGAGATGTAGATTAGCTCTCCCACAAACCATAAACGCCACTAAGAACAACTCCTAAGAAAACTACAGCAAACACAAATCACATAATGAAAATAAAAAAACCTAATTAACCTTAAATAAACCATCATATTTCCCTCCCAAATCTGAATTCAAATCAGCCATCTTTCCCCTAATAAAACCTTTCTAATTACCTCCCAAATCTGAATTCAAATCATCCTTTTTTTCCTAAATAAAACCTTCCTAATTCCCTCCCAAATCTGAATTCAAATCATCCCTCTTTTTTTAAATAAACCTTCCTAATTCCCTCCCAAATCTGAATTCAAATCATCCCTCTTTCTTAAATAAATATTTTCTAATTTCCTCCCCAATCAAAATTCAAATCATCCATCTTTCTAGAAATAAATTTTCCTAATTATTTTCCCCCTATTTCTCCTCCTTACATAGTGAATATTAACTCCCGTTGGGCCCGCCAAGAATATCAAAAAGTTAGTCCAAAAGAACACATTGTACCTACATATTTTACTCTATCACCTTCTTTGAATGTGCAATTCTTTGAAGAAGGCATTGATGACGGCTGTTTTGGCAAGGAATGACAATTTAAACTAGATTCTCCCACGATATCAACTTCCACACTGGAAGTTGGTCTTCTAATATGAAAAGTGTCAGCTAACGTAGATTTCTGTTTAGTAAACTCGCCTGACTTCTCTTTGTCAAGAAATTCTTGGTACATTTTGTATGCAATAGCAATGCAAAGATTCTTCAAATCACTTCCAGAATAATCATTTGTTGCATTAGCTAAATTGTCAAATCTAAAGTTAGGGTCAAGGTTTTCTTGCTATAGAAACATCTTTAAGAATTTCATTCAATTTTCAGCATTCGGAAGGCCTACATATATCCTTATTGGAAGATGGCATATCCAGTATCGTCCTAATCAAATGATCTATTTGTTGCACCTAGGATAAGAATCATTTGATTGTCCTTGATCATTAAACCATCCCAAGCTGCCATGAATTAATTTCGCATTCTTCTTGATGCAAGGCACCACCACGTGCACCAAGTAAGCTATCAACCTCATTTACGAAAAATAATGACAGGCGCTAGTCGAGATGCAAAAGAAAAGAGCGCTGTGGTGAGCTTCTTAGCCTCACGCAAGCATTTTGATGTAAGAGTAGATCTACTATTCGAAAGGTAGAACAACTCTCCCACAAATCCTAGACGCCGTTAGGAACAACTCCAAAGAAAACTACAGCAAACACAAATCATATAATGAAAATAAAAAAATCTAATTACTCTTAAATAAACTATCATATTTCTTCCTCAAATTTGAAATCAAATCAGTCCTCTTTCCCTTAATAAAACCTTCCTAATTCCCTTCCAAATCTGAATTTAAATCAGTCCAATTTTCCTAAATAAAACCTTTCTAAATCCCTCACAAATTTGAATTCAAATCAGCCATCTTTCCTTAAATAAACATTTCATAATTACATCCCCAATCTATATTCAAAGCAATCATCTTTCCCTTTCAATCTATATTCTCCCCTGATTTCTCCTCCTTACAAAGTAAATATTAACTCCCGTAGGCCCCACAAGGTGGGCCTCCCCAGGGTATCAGAGTAACAAGCTAAAAAAGGGTAGTTGATCAATGCCTCTAGATAAATTTACTTGGGAAGGATTGTAAACTTTATTGTGTTTAGGGCATAATTTTGGACATAGTGATTTTTCGAACCGAGGGAAATCACCCAAGATCATTAAATCAATTGGGAACGATCGATCAATGGTTTGAATTTCAAGATCAATCAAGACAAACCAAGTCAAATTGGATCTTCAACAAAACAACCATCTCCACCAAGTTAAAAGGGGCAAAGCATAATCCAAAGGGTGTCTTCAAGCAATCAATCATGCTAACCCTCACTTCCAGAAGGAACAAGACCAAATTGGGTCCAACCACTTTTACAAAACATATAAATTTCTCCATATTTTGGGAAATTTAAGCTGTTTAAACAATTTTTTAACAGAAAAATAGGAAATTGTATTTTAACATTAGGAATATATGGATGTCGTAGCATACTTCTTTTGAATATTCATGAATTTTTATGCATGGGTTTTAAAATGATTAGTATCTGCAATTTTTGGAATAGTTATGCAACTTTTGACATTTTATTGTGGTATGTTTACAATTAAAAAATATGTTAAGTGTCTTTCTACGTTATTCATATTTAGTCAACTAGGGCTAATGTGGCATTCCATTGATGAAGCAAAACAAAAGAGTTCGAAAAAGATGATACATGACAAAGTTAGGATTGCATACTAACATAATATGTCGGTGTCGCGTGAAATTGTGCATGGCATAATGTTGTCACATGGTAATAACATGGTCTAATAAAATATCAACACGAGGTTGATACGGCAAGGCTAGACAAGAAAATAAAGGAGGTTAAGGGGGTAGGGCACAGCAGGGAATTAATATATTATATTAAGGGGAAATCAATTAGGAGATGGTTTGGTCACATTAAAAGGTTGTTGTTGTTGTTGCTGCTACTGCTGTTGTTTTATTTTATTGGTTGAACCTTGTAGATCCTTTCCTAATTGAATTATGTTCAAATTAAGAAGGGAGATATATAAGGAAGGGGGCTGAATTAGGAAATCCTTTCCTAATGAGATCATTTCCTAATTGAATTATTTTAAAATTAATGAGAGAGATATATTAGGAAGGGGTTGATTTATGAGGGAGAGAGGAAGCCTATTCAAGTCCATAGTATGGCTTATTTTATTCTTATGCAGAATTTTGTCTTGAGTGCTATAGTTTTCTTTTGTGAGGGACCCTAGCGACGTCTAAAGTTTGGGAGAGAAAATCCTCCTCTCGAAAGAGGATCAATTGTATCTTGCTTCTTGCTACTAGATTTCCTAGCAATAATATTCTTTTATTTTGCTGAAATTTAATGATGTTCGCTGATTTTTGTGGTTCAAGATGTATCAAATTGGTATCAGAGCACATTCATGGACCAAAATCTAGGTTTTTGTTGCTGATTTATGCTGTGATCTTCCTTATCATCCTCTGATTTATGCTATTTGGAGGGCATAATCGCGTCAAAATTGCTTTTTTGCCGGGAAGACCTTGATCCGAGTACCAATAGTCGAAAAAAGAGTTGAAGCGTTGGAAGAAAGGTTGGAGGGGGAAGCAGGGCAACTACGAGCGGAAGTGGGATCAATAAATGAATATATTCATGCGATAGAAGAAAGATTTGGAAACATGGAGGAAATGATGAAGCTGGTGTTGGAGTTCATACTAAAAAGGTTCTGCCATGAGCAAGAAGAAATTAGGAAGATGACATGATGAGGGAAGACGGAGAGATAGAAATTTTAGGGGAGGAGGAGGAAACAACCCACTTGGAGCCTATTCCGAGAAGGGGGATGGGTAGGGAGTACGTAGGAAGGAGGGAATGGGAAGAAGAAGACAGACGAGCTAGATTTGGAAGAATAAGGGGATATGAACAGCGAGGGGAAGATGGGGAACCGTGGAGGGACCACCATGCTCGCACCATGGGATGTATGGGGGGCGGAAGGGGGCATTGGGTCGGAGGGGATCAGAAGATTAGGAATATGAAAAATGCCTGTATTTATAGGAGATGACACACATTGGTGGATAAACAGGGTGAAGAGATATTTTACAGCGAAAGGTTGACAGAAGATGAGAGATTGATGACTGCCGCCCTATGTCTAGAAGAAAAGGCACTGGCATGGTACCAATGGCGAGTGGTGAGGTACCCAATCTGTTCGTGGGATGAGTTCAGGAAAAACTTGTTGGAGCGCTTTCAAGTCCAGCAGGACGGGGATTACTATGAGCAATTCTTTGCCTTGACACAAGAGGGCATTGTGATAGAGTATCGGGAAAGATCTGAACTTCTGTCAACATGTGTAAGAAGGTTATCAAAGGAAGTATTGGAGAGCAATTTCATGAAAGGCCTCAACCCAAAGTTGAGGGCGATAGAGTTGGCATAGAAGATTGAGAATAAGAAGTCACTACATAAGAGTAGTAAAGGCGGCAATGGAGGAGACTCTTACTGCACGTCAACCACTATTACTGACAACTAGGGTGCATATTGTACCAATTAAAGGGAGACGCCAAAGGAAGGCAGTTCGGGAGCCCAACTATGAGGAGATTTCAAGAAGATGACTAAGACCTAATTTGATGTGAAACAAACAACAAGAATTGTCAGATTTATAGTTTAATGTTTCACTAATATTATATTTTCAGTTTCCACAATTGTGAATTTGTTTAGGTATACAGTTATAATTTAGATTAACATAACACTTAAAATAAAGACAAAATAAAGTAAAGCTAAACGTGCGAATAACAATAATCCACCGGTTCAAAATTAGAAAGTTAACCCTAAGTTTCCCTCACTATTCACTCTAGGGGATAGTTAGCGGAGAAAGATCTAAGCAATAATAATGATGCCACCAAATAAAGTAAATGCTTACAGTAAAGATCAATGGAAAGTTATTTTGGAGAAGTAGAAGCCAAGGAAGGTTGTAAGATTTGCCACTGAACATGAAGTAGTTGATCTTCGATGTTGGTCGCCCAAAGAGAAGAGGATCCGTTCAAGGTAACTTTCAACATATTGGTTTATCTCCAAATTATTGTCGAAGGAGGGAGTCCGGAGAATATCTACTCTTCCTTGTAGATCAAACATGAATTCATGATCGTGTTCGGGATCCGCCATTCATGCTTGATGGAAAGTAGGGAGAGGGGTTGTCTTCTTTCGGATATGATGAAACTAGTATGAGGGGAAAATATGTGGGAGAAAAAAGGGGGCTTGAGGGGTCGGTCGAGACTAGTGAAGGGGCTAGGGGTTTCGGCCTTGTCTGGAAAGGGGTTCCACTTGATTTCTGGTTTGGGTATTGAATGAGAGAGGGAGGGGAATAAGGGCCAAGATCTGAAATTAAATTTCAGATTTCTTTTAATCCAGGAATTTGAATTTGAAATTCAAACAAGATGGGAGGGGAGGATGGAGAGGTGGTTAAGTATTCCCTTAATTGGAGCCCTTAGTAAGGTAGGAAATAATTAAATAAGGGAAAGAGAGGGGCCGGCCAAAAGGAGAGGGAGGAGGGGTGTCTACATTCAATGAATGTGGATCAAAACATTAAATGGGATTGAGAATTAAATATGAAATTAGTTTTAGAGTTGGAGTAATTGGAGGCGGCTTCCTAAAGTAGAATTATTAATCTAGAAAGGTTTTGAAATTCAAATTTATTTGAATTCAAGTAAAAAACTTTCCAAATTAAAAAGTAGCTAATTTACGAAGGTAGTCAAGAGAGAATTGAAGTTGGAAATTCAAATTGTGGAGTGGGTAAAGGAAACCGGCGGCTGGGAGGGGTTGGTGGGGCGGTGGGTAAGGGAAGAGAGCCGGATCTAGGGGTCATGTTAGGGAGGAGGAGGTGGGGGTGTAAACCGGCGGTTGGGGTTGGAACAAGGGGAAATGACCGGCGGCTTGGGATATGAGAGAGGCCTAGCCGACGGGTATGGGAGGTTTAGGGAGGAGGGTGGCCGGAAATTGGTGAGGGAGGTTGGAAGCCGGCGGTATGAGGGTGAAGGAAAAGGGAGGGGAGATAAGAACGAGTACAAACTGCGAGTCCAAACTCCTCCAAGACTGGCGGGTATTGCTTTCACCACACCAAGGGTCTCTCTCTTCTCTCAAGTGCTCACACAAGAAGAAGGCAAAGCCAAAATTTTCATTCAAAATATCATTAAACTGATACAATAGAAAAGACCTCTATATATAGGTCTAAAAATAAAAGAAAACACAAAAAACTCAAATGTCCTTGGGGCTACAACATAAGCTCATCCCTCATGGAGGTACAATAGCAAACTAGAACATAAAGGAAATAAAATGCAACAAAATACATCATAAATAAAGGCTTTGAATCATAGACATCGATTTACGATTCATCCGATGATAAACACGTTGAAATCTCCTATTGATGTCCTTATCAGAATTACAAGACAAGAGAGCAAAAGGGCTATGTTTTAGATGCGACAAGTAATTTACATCAGGACATAGGTGTAAAAGTCACACATTGCAGGTTCTCATTGTGTGTGTTGGGGAAAAGGTGGATGAGGAAAAGGAATTAAAGGAGGAAGAAGAGGAAGAGGAGCCCGTGAATTTGGAGGTGGCGGAAGTTTCATTGAACTCTATAGTGGAATTCACCTTGAATCACACTATGAAGGTAAAGAGGCATATAGGAGGGATAGTGGCAATCCTAGTGGACAGTGGGGCAACCCACAAATTCAAATCAAACCAGGTGGTAGACAAACTAGGGCTGAAACTGGTAGACATGGGGGGTTTATAGTGATGATGGGTAGATGAAAAGTAGAGAGGAGCAGAGGGATATGTCAGGGTTTGGTGGAACTTCAGTGTTTGGCGGGAGGAGAGACAGAGGGTAAAGAGGACATTACTGACATTGCCTAACCCTTATTTCAACAGTTCAGGGAGGTATTCCAGCTTCCCCATGGATTATTACCCTCACGGGAGCACGAGCACTTTATTGTTCTGAAGGAGGGAGTTTTCCCCAATAATGTTCAGCCCTATCGATACCCCCAAATCCAGAAGGGTGACATTTAGAAACTGGTCGAGAGATGCTTGGAGCTAAAATCATCAAGCCCAGTGTGAGTTATTTCTCAAGTCATGTATTGTTGGTGAAAAAGAAGGATGAGAGCTAGAGGTTCTGCATATACTATCATGCTTTAAATAAGGAAACAATACATCCAAGTTTCCCATACCTGAAACAAAGAATAATAATAATAATAATAAAAAGTTTCCCATACCTGTCATCAATGAGATGTTCGATGAGTTGCATGAATTTGTGATATTTTCCCAGATCGACTTGAAATCTGAATATCATCATATTAGAATGCGACCAGGAGACATCCATAAGATAGTTTTTCATACGCACAAAAAGCATTATGAGTTTTTGGTGATGTCGTTTTGCCTCACTAATGCATCGGCCAACTTCCAATCTCTAATGAACAGTGTATTCCAGCCCTACTTACGAAGGTTTGTGTTGGTTTTTTTTACGATATATTAGTTTACAACAAGTCTAAAGGGAGCATTTGGAGCATCAAGGAGTTGTGATGTCAACCTTAAAGGAGCACTGCTTATATGGCAATAAGAAGAAATGCTCATTTTCCTAGCCCAGAGTGGAGTACTTGGGGCATGTGATATCTCATGAGGGAGTTGCAGCGGACCAGAGTAAGATTGAGACCATGCTTAGATGGCTCATACCTAAAAATCTGAAGGAACTGGGAGAATTCTTGGAACTCACCAACTACCATCGAAATTTTGTGAAGGGATACAGATCAATAGCAAGGCCATTGACAGAATAATTCATGAAGGACAACTTCAAGTGGGGAGAATCAACCACTTAGGCTTTTGAAGAGTTGCAGAAGGTTATGACCAGTGTGCCAGTCTTAGCCCTTCCGGATTTTAGCCAGCCTTTTTAATGTGGAGACGCCACCTCAGGTTTTGGGCTAGGAGCAGTACTTATGCAGAACCAGAGGCCAATGGCCTATTTCAATCAGGTGTTGACGGCCCAAGTCAGGCTCAAATCAATCTACGAAAGGGAGTTGATAGCAATTATGTTGGCCATTCAGAAATGGAAACCTTATCTCCTCGGAAGACATTTCATCGTCATAATGAATCAGAGAAGTTTGAAGTATTTGTTGGAGCAAAGAATGGTCACTCAGGAGCATCCAAAGGTGGCCTTCTAAGTTATTGGGGTATGACTTTGAAATCCAATACCGACTCAGATTGGAAAACAAAACAGCATATGGGTTATTCAGGTACATGGGGAAGCCCAGATGATGGCATTGTATGTGCCTTTGGTGGTTAACTGGGAAGCACTGAGAAGAGAGAGCGAACAAGATCCAAACCTGAAAAAAAAATTAGGGAGGAGCTGGAAGGAAACAAGGACAGCTAGATATTCAGTAGTGGGACAGAAGTTACTTCATGAGGAGTGCTTTGTGCTTCCAAAGACCTCTTCTTACAATCCATGCTTACTATGGGGGTTTCATGGGATGGCTATTGGGGGACATGTAGGGGTCCAAAAGACATACTGCAGGCTGTTTGCAGAGTTGTATTGGGAGGGTATGAAGAAGGATGTGGAGAAGATGGTGGCTAGCTATGACATATGCCAGAGGCACAAGTGTTTAGCAATATCTCTAGGAGGGCTCCTCCAACCATCAGCTCTGCCAGAAAAGGTGTGAGAGGAGGTGACCATGGATTTCATTAAAGGGCTACCCAAGGCAAAAGGATACACTACGATTATGGTGGTAGTGGATCGACTGAGTAAGTATGCCCATTTTATTCCAGTTCGCCGCTCGTATGCTGCAGTATCAGTAGCGAAGATTTTCATGAGGGAGGTGGTGAGATTACTTGGAATCCCTGAGTCAATTGCTTCGGATCGAGATAGGATCTTTCTAAGCCAGTTCTAGAAGGAGTTATTCGAGATGTGAGGGACCGTTCTGAAAAGAAGCATTGCTTATCATCCTCAGACTGATGCGTAGACAAAGGTGGCCAATTATAGTGTGGAAACTTATCTAAAGTACTTTATATCAGACACACCCAAATTGTGTGCAAAATAATTGGCATGGGTAGAATATTGTTATAACATTTCCTATCATTTAACAACTCAGAACACACCATTCAAAGTGTTATACAAAAGAGAACCACCACACATGATATATTATGGACATGGTAGCACATTGGTGGCTTCAGTAAAGTAGTATTTGGTGGACAGAGATAGAATATTGGTAGAACTAAAAGGGAATTTGTTGAGAGCCCGACAAACTATGAAAAGGAAAGCAAATGCACTAAGGAAGGATATTCAATTTGAAGTGGCGGATAGGGTTTATTTGAAGCTCCGCCCCTACATACAGAAATCTTTAGCACGAAGATAGAATGATAAGTTATCACCCATATTTTTTGGTCCTTAAGAGATAGAGGAGTGCATCGAGGTCGTGGCTTATCGCCTACAGTTACCACCATTGTCAACCATCCACCCAGTGTTTCATGTGTCCCAGTAACGGCGGGTGATAAGAGAGCATATTCTATCATCTTTATTAGAAAGGGGGCTGAATTAGGGAATCCTTTCCCAATGAGATCCTTTCCTAATTTAATTATTTTCAAATTAATGAGGAAGATATATTAGGAATGGGGTTGATCCATAATAGAGTTATTCTTATGCAGAATTTTTTCTTGACAGCTATAGTTTTCTTTTGTGAGAGATCATAATGGCGTCTAGGGTTTGGGAGAGAAGATCCTCATCTCGAAAGATGATCAATTGTATCTTGCTTCTTATTATTTGATTTTCTAGCAGTAAAATTATGTTATTACTGTTCACTAATTTTTGTGGTTCAAGACGTATCAAAGGTGCACTAAATTGATTAATCATGTCATTATGAATATAATATGTCATTCCAAAGTACGTGTCCACATGGCATTGGAAGTAGGTTGTTAGAAGTATTAATGTATGTGTCCATGTGTCATTAGAAGCAAGTTGTTAGACGTACTAATGATTGGTTGTCTCCCACATACAAATTGAAGAATTATTGATATTCGTAATATTACATATAAACCAGTTTAAAGCTGCATGCATGTTATAATGTTATATTAGGTCTTTATTTAAGGAACACAAGTTTCTCAACTATAATTATGTGTACAGCAAGATTGCTCTGTATTGGGGGTATTAATTATGTGACAGATACACCTAATTATTTGCCCGATTAGTTACCAGCTTAACATTTTTTATACTGGAGATTTTTCACATGTGGTCCTCTTTGAAGAAGCTAGCCTTCCAAATTACATAGATATTTCCACTTGCACCCTTCATGAATCATTTCCATTACGAGTATGAAGATACATTCAAGAAATATAAGTTTACTGTTGATATAAATAGGAAACATGTGGAATTTAAACCAACTGCTAAAATAATATTCTATTGAAATTTTTTAAAAAATGCCAATATGAGTTTTAATATACTACCTTCAAAAAGTAAGAGGCCATATTAAATTATGCAAAGCATAGGGAAAATGCTAATAAATTGGGATTTTGGAAAAGTTATAAAATTAATCTAGTCTTCAATCTAACTAAGTTTTTTTGATCTAAAAATTCAAGTGAACTACAAAATCATAGATTTGTGTGGTCCAATACATTCACTATGCCATTTGATTAAGACACCCTACATCACCATGCATGCGTAACAACATTCTTGTTAAGTCTTTTTTTATATTAAAGAGGTTAATTTTGGCTTCATATTCAACTATAAAATACCATGACCAAAAAAGGACTTCTACAATTACATCCAACTCCAAAGTTGTCAATGAGAGTCCCGTCTCAAAACTATAAATTTCCAGGGCAACATAAACCATGGCATCCACCAATTCTCAATCTATCAGCCAACACTTTCAAAATTTTGACTCATTGGGTCAATTTCGGCCACCAATACCAAAAAAGCAAAAATAAGTAAAATAAATTCTCATATAGGATCAAATATTCGTGCATATTCCAGGCAATACAAGATTTATTTCCCATTCTGATTTGAACATTTGAATTTAGGAAAGATTACTGGATATTGAGTGTAGCTAATGATTTATTAATGCAACAAAGGTGGAAAATACAAACTTTGCCATGAAAAACTGTGAATTATGTCCCTAATAATCTAATTGGATTTTGACTGTTTAGGCAAACATAAAGCTATTCAAGATTTCAAATGAAATGAAATCTATAATTATATCAAGGAGTTCTTTAAAATCTAACGGGTAAAATTAATTTTATTTAACTTAATAACAAGGTCATGAGAAACATTTTATGTGATTTCATTTCATGATTATTTGACAAATTTTATGCTGGTTGTCAACTATCAGACACAAATCTCCATTTTTCTCGTCGAGGGTTTGGGACCCAACAAGCGAAAAGCCAAAAACAAATGAGGCTCTTAAATAAACCTAAATATGTTAAGCAATAATTTCTTATATAGGAATAGTTTGAAAATTTTTCATTTTAATATTACAATCATGAAATAGCTTTCAAAACAAACAAAAATTATATATTAATTGAACATAAGTGAAAGCATCCTATGGAACCAAAATAAAATTTCCGACATAGAATGCCATCTCTAGATGGTAAATAAATATAGGATAATTTGCGGACCAATCGCAAAAAAAAAAAATCATAGAAGTGCAATGTGACTGGCTAATTAGCTGCCAATGGACTAAATTCTAATTTTGGCACTTCTATATAAAAAGTGAAAGCATCTTTATCGAGCAAACAAAAATTTCCAACATAAATACCTTCCCTAGATTAATATGAGTGAGCTTACTAACCATTCGCTCAAAAAACAACCTCACTTCGTAAAATGTGGCAGGCTAACTATCTAACAATGGATTAAAAACATACTTTAGTACTTTTATTTCAGGACTTTATGCAGATGTAAGTGAAAGCATCTTTTTATGAAACCAAAATAAAATTTCCATTATATAATGCCATCACAAGATTAATATAGGTGAGCTTACTGACCAATCGCACAAAAAGCAACCTTAAAAGGTGCAATGCGACTGGCTAATTAGCCACCATTGGATTTAACTTAGATGCACACAAGAAAAAAAAACCATTGAAAGGTGCAATGCGACTGGCCATCAGTTTAGTTAGTTAAGCAACTTTAAGGAATAAGAAATCCATGTCCACCAACAGTTGCTACAAGTTATTAAAAATGAGCCAACTACCAAAGAAGCCAAAAGCTCCTCTACTACTAGATAGCAAGCCGATAGCCACCATCCTTAGTTATGTAAGTTTTAAAAAAAGTTTTTTCCTTCCAGTCCATAAAAATTTGGTCACGAACAAAAAGTAAATCCTTTCACAAGAACAATCCTTATATCTCAATAATACCAATAATGAGATATTAACACTCTGGTTGTTTCGTCTAATTTCATAACTAACACTTAAATAAACAAGTTAATAAAGTTAATGTGAATAGCAGCATCTGGGCAGAGGATGCCATGAAACCGTTGCTGTCGGTTAGCTCACTGACCAACCACACAAAAAAGCAAACTTGAAGGCGGCTATGTGACTGGCTAATTAATCACTAGATCTCAGTATCACCAACCATCTTACAAGTTCTTATGCAGTGAAAAAATCAGTCAGCATACTAAAAACGCTAGCTTTTCATTATAATATATTCCTTTCATTTAATCAAGAATTTTGCAGAATATATGCTATAAAATATCAATTTCAAAGTGAGCCTAGATTTTTGGAGATCAACAAGAGTTGGCTGAAATGAATTATAAGGGATTAAGCGATGCAATCAAGGTGCTCTATCCCTTCAGTTTCTGTTCATTGGTTGCTGGGTGGTCTCTTCGTAGGCCTTTTTTCCTTAGTTTTTCCCCTTGGCAGTTGTCCCTTCGGTTTTTGTGCTCATTGGTTGTTGTATTGATGTTTCATTTTCCCCTAGGCTATTGTCCCTTCGGTCCATGTTTGCTGCAGCTTTTGAGGAGTTTCTAGTGGTTGTTTGGGTGGTGCTTTAATTACCTTGCATTAAATTTTTTTTTTTTTCCTTTTTTTCCCTATAAATGATGATTTTTTGAATGTAAACCTACAAATTTGTTCTAGCTTGCGAGCTAGCCTCATTTCCCCTTCTCCTCTACTATTTTGTCTCTGTCTTCTACCTCTTCTTCTCTATACACAATTTTCACCCCATTTGTATCTTTCTTCTCTTAATTAATATAAGTTGTAAGGTGTTGTGTTCTAGTATTATGATATTATATATGTGTTTGTCTATGTTATGTTAAGGAAGACTCTTAATTTGTAATTTTAAATTGTGTGTGTGAGTTTTTTTTTTTTGAACCAATTTGGTATCAGAGTTTTAGGTTGTAGGTCATGTCTTCCTTTTTAAAAAAAATAAAAAAATGGAAAGCCAAACAACTCAACAGGCCAAAGTTCCACCTCAAGATGCAAATGAGTATGCAGATGGTGAAAGTCAGCCTTCTATGCAAACGATCTCATATGGAGGTGAGAATTCTCCACCAGGGGAGAATTGATGCAATCAATGTGCTCTATCCCATCAGTTTCTGTTCATTGGCTGTTGGGTGGTCTCTTCGTGGGCTTTGTTTTCCACGGTTTTTCCCCTTGGCAACTGTCCTTTCGGTTTAGGCAGTTGTCCCTTCAGTTTCTGTGATCATTGGCTGTTGTATTGATGTTTCGTTTTCCCCTAGGCTACTATCCCTTCAGTCCCTATTTGTTGCAGCTTTTGAGGAGTTTCTAGTGTTTATTTGGGTGGTTCTTTAATTACCTTGCATTACATGTTTTTCCCCTTTTTTTCATCTATAAATGGGGTTGTTTGGTGCAGTTTTAGGTAGATATGTGATGATTTTTGAAATGTAAACCTGTGTGTTTGTTCTGGCCTGCGAGCTAGCCTCCTTTCCCCTTCCCCTCTACTATTTTGTCTCAGTCTTCTACCTCTTCTTCTTTATCCACGATTTCTGCCCCATATATATCTTTTTTCTTTAATTAATATAAGTTGTAAGGTATTGTATGCTAGTATTATGATATTATATATGTGTTTGTCTATGTTTATAGTAAGGAAGATTTTTTTTGTTTGCAATCCAAATCTTTTTTTTTTGTTGCACCATTAAGGGAACACAAAAAACCTTCAACCTAACGGGTAATCCTCCATTATCTGAATCATAATCTAAACAAATGCCATTTTATAAACAAATCATTCAAGTTCAACCGGTGATTGCTTTTGATTGATTGACATGAACGCAATCAAGCAACCACCATAGTGAAATGCCAGACAATAAGCAATTCTTGCCTGTGCCAGGAACTGTAACGAGAAGCCGCCATGTAAAACCAGAACTCAACCGAAAAAGGTAAAATTTTATCCTCGCCTACGGTTTGGTGTTAACCCACCTGAACACCAAAACGGGAGCATTTTAGGTCATTGTAAATTTTGTAAGATCAAGACCTAATTACCAAAATATTATGAATTTAAAATTTTAAAAATAGATTTTTTTTAAGATATGTAAAAAAAATTATTAGCATATTATTAGAAATATTTATATTTACTAGAATAACATTCAATTCTTCATAATTAGTGGCATTCCACATTAAAAAAATAGCTATTAGTGATATAGCTTCCTCTAACATCCTTTAACCATATTTTTGAAATTTAGTTTGAAATGGAATTAAATTTAATAGTGGAGTCAAACTTATTAAAAATGTCAGATTTTGTGCTCTCTATATTATCGGTAGATGTGTTTCTATTTAGTAATTATAAGCTATAAATTAGCATGATGAAATTAATCATATTTATTTTATAGATTTGCTTCTAATTTTAATTATTTTTTTAAAATATAAATATCCAACAACAACAACAACAAACCTTTATTCCACTACATGGGGTGCTGCATGAATCTTTTTTCTCCTTTGTGTCATGTTAAGAATCAAATTCTCATTTAAATCTAATAAAAAAATATCATTTCTAATATTTCTAACCAAGTCTTTTTAGTCTACCTCTACCTCTCTTAACATAAGCTTTTCAACTATTTTTGAATTAGGAAAAGTAATGCATATTTGAATGAGATTCCATAACTATAGATGAATCAGTTAAATATTTATTAAGTTGGCAAATAATGTAAAAAAAATAACAAATCTGATGCTTCTAGGCCTGCCACAAATGCCCTGCACTGAGAAGTCTCTCATCAAAATGAATGAACAAGAAGGAAAAGGAACAAAATAAAAGTCCTTCTACGCATCATGAAAAAAGCTCCAAGATAAAAATGTTAAGTTAACTCAACCAAAGAAAAAAAACTGAGGCATAGGAAAACTTACCAGGAATATTCTCGTCAAGTGCAGCACTCTTGCATAGATCAACAATAGTCTTTCTCCTGGCTACTAGGACAATAAGATCCAGAATATCGTCAATTTCAAACGAATCAATCAACCCAAACGTAGCAACGAGATGCAACACACCCAAAACCACAAGCGTTGTGTCCCCTTTCGCATCATTAAGCAGCTCTCTCCATTCTACCGCCACCCTCCTCGCCCTCTCTCTGGCTAACGGCTTAATCTCCACAGCCAGATCATGAAGGCACTCCAAAAGAGTCAGGCAAGTCCTCCTAATCGAAATTAGCTCTCCCTCCGCCATCTTCTCAAGCGGGAAAAAGCCGCCAATCGCATCGAGGACAAGCTCGGTGGGATCCGGCGCAAATAGAAGGGCAGGAGCAAGCTCCCTGCGGATCGCCACAATGTCTTTCCGGTTATCAATGATGAACGATTTCAGACCATTGCCGTCCATTTTTAAGCAGAGATCCCTGAGCTCCGAACGGGTTTGAACCATCGGCTTATCTTGCTTCACCCCAACGTTGGAAACCGGCGGAGTGGTTGTTGCCTTCTTCACCTTGGAAGAGCTATCCAAGTCCTTCAGTTCACGGAACCGCTCCTCGATGGACTTTTCGATGGACGATAAGTGGTCCTCGATCTCCTTCCACTGAAGAGTGAAAGAGGATAGAGAGGAGGAATAGGATTGGAGGGCATCGAAAGCCTTCCGCAGATCCTATAAATGAATGAAAAATTGTTTTATAATTCATTCACTTTAAATTTTTCATTTTCATATAAAACTAATCAAACCGACTAAATGTGGCATCAACTAAGTCTATAAAATATAAACAAATAAAATAATATAAATGTGGCGTCAATTAAGTCTATAAAATATAAAAATATTTCGCAAATAATTTAAGCAAGAGTTATAACTAGCCTAATAAATAGAGTGTAATTGTAATTCAAAAAACATCACCAAATGGAATTTTTATTGCCTCAGGTTACCTGACGCAACGATATGTTCGGTAAAGCTTAAAAATGCGACACCTGGCAGCCGCCTTTACCCGTAACCCGACCCGGCGAAAATTGGGTATATTGCACGTGCGAAATTTAAATTTGATGGCCCGAGTAGCGGACCCGAAAAATATCCCGCAGACCCGAAAATGACGTATAATTTTTCAAACAAAGATTACCGTCTTTCACTTCAGTCATCATTTTGTTGCATATACTTCATCTTCTTCCACCGGCGTTTCTTCTTCTTGTGATTCTTCTTCTTCTTTCAAGTTTCAAGGTCTTTGTATTTTCATCTTCTTCCAAGTTCCAAGCTCTCCCTATCCGTGTTTACAATGCCGCAGGTTAGTTCTTTTTTATATAAATAATGACTCCTCTTCTTCCTTTTAAATGTTTAGGGTTAGGGTTTACCAAGTTAAAGACCTATACTTGCTGGAATTTGAATAGTCGTGACGAAACAATTACTCGGTATAGATTAGTAATGCTCGGTATTACTCGGCACCGACCTGTTCCGGTAGTTATAAACACTCATTACCGAGCGGTATCGAGCATTACTAACAGTCATTACTGCTCGATATTGGCCATTAATGGTCGGTATAAGCTTAGGTAAAAACTCTTACTGCTCGGTACCGAGCAGTACCGAGTATTACTAACACTCGGTACAACTCGGTACTGGCCATTAATGTTCCGTATAAGCTTAGCTAACAGCTCCGTACTGCTCGGTACCGAGAGTACCGAGCTTTACTAACACTCGGTACTGCTCGGTATTTGCCAATAATGGTCGGTATAAGCTTAGCTAACTGCTCGGTACCGAGCAGTACCGAGCATTACTAACAGTCGTTACTACTTGGTACCGAGCAGTAGCGAGCATTACTAACACTCGGTAATGCTCGGTATTCGCAAGTATTGGTTGGTATAAGCTTAGGTAAATACAAAAAAAAAATTATTGATATATTACCTGGTTATATACACTCGGTATTGCTAGGAACCGAGTGATTTTGGCAGATTAACGATTGGTATTAGCACAGTCTAGCCTTGGTTAGTTGGTCGGTACTGCTCGGTAATACTCTAAATGAATTATCTTTAATACTCATTATTTGTTATGCAGGATATTCTCCAAAGATTGATTTTAGATGTCGAACTTCAACTTTTAGAGAAGTTTTTAATGTACTTGTTCGGAGATTTGGAGAACCCTTTGTTGAAAGACTGAGGCTGCTGCAAATTAGCCAATTCCTGAGGGTACCCCTAATGCTTCAGAATGTTCCTCTTATATACATGCTACTATCGAAGTGGGATATGAAGACTGAAAATTTCATTATTAAAGGATAAAGTCTACAGTTCACATCTGATGAAGTTGCATTACTTATAGACATGCCGAATAGGGGTATTATTTTTGACATTGGCAGTGCCAGATCCAGTGGCAAAACTTCAAATGACATTCGTCATGACATGAAGAGGATGGATAATACCACTCCAATGGAAGATCTAGTGAAAGGCTTCGTCTTTTACCTACTATCCAACATATTTTATCCAATGGCTAACTTCCGCATTCCATCATCTATATTGGAACTTGTCGAAAATGTAGATAGTTTTATAACGTACAACTGGCAAGAATCAATCAGGAGTTTCCTAGTAAATGAATTCAACAATGTTGCTACTAAACAAACTAACGGATCCGCACTGTATTATGTAAATGGTTTCATCATGATTCTAATTGTAAGTATTGTTATTTTATTCAAAGGATCATTCCTAATTTCCAATTTTGATAACAAAATTAAATTGTCTTAATTTTGGCAGATTTGGTTTCTTGAACATACAACCACTCATGCCGTGGAGGATGAACTATCCCGGCTACGTTTTACTCGTTGGGATGGTAATTTTATGTACAGTGAAAAAGATGTAAA
This sequence comes from Dendrobium catenatum, assembly GCF_001605985.2. Classification (NCBI taxonomy): domain Eukaryota; kingdom Viridiplantae; phylum Streptophyta; class Magnoliopsida; order Asparagales; family Orchidaceae; genus Dendrobium; species Dendrobium catenatum. The sequence continues at coordinate 56,424 of NW_021318496.1, read as the reverse complement.
TAGTATATTTGCTGACCTTCAGGATCATGAGGTACCTTTCAATACATTTTTTCATTTAAATCTCTGAAAAAATGATATGTTTTAATGTTTAACTTAGATGAAAACTTGAAATAACAGATTCTCCCACATTTAAGAGGAATAACAGATGATGAGAAGGTTTTATTTCATGGACCTTCAAATATTTCATCTAAGTCGTCCAGTCCATCTCCACATAGTCCAGCTAGTCCAGTTAAGGTAGCAAGTCCACTTAGGGTACCAAGTCCTATCCGGGTGGTTAGTACAGCTCGTGTACCTCAACATGATTCATCTCAACCTACCCCAGCTAGTCCAATCAAGGTTGCAAGTCAAAGAAATACTGAATCATCTGCAAATACTCCTGATTTGAGGCCAATAACAGATGAAAGAAACCTCCATATATTAAATCAAGCTATATACAAACTGTTTAAGAAAGAAAAAATTTTTAAGAAGAATGTAGCTTCTGTGAAAGCAATAAATAAAAACTTGAAAATCATGTTTTGAACTTGGAGCACTCTATTTTGGAGTTGAAAGCAGAGAATTTTGATTTGAAAGAAGAGATCAAAAGAAAATATCGTGTTATGTTGCAGTTCTTCAAAGATCAATTTCCTTCTTATATTAAAACGTACAAGAATGAAATGTCTGGTGAATCTTCATCAACTACTGCTGAAAATGAGAAAATTGTTTATAAAGATGGCAGTCTGAGTGAAGATGTGGAATTCGATCCAGTTGCGGAGACCGACATAGCAAGAAGAGTTCAGCTAAGAAATGATAGAAAGAGGAAAGTTGTATCTACCCCATTCACAACCGGAGTTAGGAAGAAAAAAATTAAACAAGATTTATCATCCACAGAGAAGTTATGTGAGAAAATTACAAGTGATGTTCCAGTCCAATCCCCTGAACTTGGTCCTGCTCCTCCACCAGCACATCAAACTGCTTCTGTTACTGCTGCTGAACCACCTATTGCTACTGAAGTTTCTGGACTAGTTTCACCAGCTCCTACACATATTCCAGAGCCTGAACCTGCTCGTGTACCTGATCCTTCAGCTCCTATGGATGAATCAACTACGGTTCACGATAAATCTATAATTGTTTATGAAGTAGATGATACAAAAGAGATTGAATTATGTCCTGAACCTGAAGAATTAAATTACCCTGGTCGATCACTAATAACTGAAGACAAACTTATATACATTAATAATTGCTTGAAACAATTAAAGGATAAGTGAGTATTATGCTTATACCGACCAAAACATGTCAATACCGAGTTATATCAAATATTATGTTATTGAATGATCGGTTCTGATCTGTATTATGTCTAATCTACTCGGTATTATATCAATCATATGATTTATAGTAACTTTACTATTATTTCAGGCATTATACCGAGCAAGTATCGATCAATACCGAGCTTTAATGATCGGTTCTACTCGGTATTATGTCTAATCTACTCGGTATTATATCAATCATATGATTTAAAGCGAATTTACTATTATTTCAGACATTATACCGAGCAAGTACCGAGTAATACTGAGCTTTAATGAACGATTCTACTCGGTATTATGTCTAATATACTCGGTACTATATCAATCATATGATTTATAGTAAATTTACTAATATTTTACTGAATTATACCGAACAATACCGAGTAATACCGTAATTTAATATATTGTATTTTGTTTTTATTATTCCTTTTAATTTATGTATTTTGAATAATCCAGGAATGATACTATTTTCAAATTTAAAAATATAATAATTTTTAGAAGTCAATTGGACGAGTTATTGTTGTGCGAGGAGCTTGACAACAATCATTTGGATGCTTTTGCTCATTTACTTTTCTAGAAAAATGAACTTTGCCTTGGGCTTAATCAGCCATTTCTTTATGTTTCAAGTTTCCATTGGGTTAGTATGCAATATGTAATTAGTAGTTCTAAACATGTTTAGTATACAATTTTAATCAGCAGTAGTATTTTATCTACTCCAGTGTTACTACGTACAAAATAAAGAGACGATTACAACTAGCTTCGTATCTCATATTGACATAACCATTATTAGGAATGTAAATTTGTTCTTAGTTCCAATAATAAACGAAAAACATTGGACACTGCTTGTATGCAATTTGAAAAAGAAACGGTGGGAGTTCTATGATTCATTACCGAATAAAAAACACAAAGACGTACTCCAAGAAGTTGTAATAATACTCACCTTTAATTTTTATTTTAGTCGTAACAACATTGTCTGTTAATATATTATAAAATTTTCAGATTTCTCATTTCTATAACGATGCAAAGCATGCTTTCGACTACAATATCACTAAATGGCCGATCAAGGGATTTAGAAATGTCCCAACGCAAAGTAACAACGTGGACTGCAGCATGTTTATTTGTAAATATATGGAAGTTGTTATACAGCAGGAACATGTGCAATGGTATCTTTATAAAAACTAACAATCTAGAATGTCATTATTCAGGGCAGAACTAGCATATGCCCTGTTATGTACTAAAATTCATTAGATTACTCTATAAATGGTGCGTTAATTTGTATATTTATTGTGCATTATTAATTTAAATTAATAATTTGATTTTCTTAATGAAAATTGAAAGCATTATCAATTAATATTTGATGCGTACCGAGTACTAAATTGTACAAAAATCGAGCAAAAAGAAAATAGAGCTGTATTGCTCTGTATTAGTTGAAATATACTTGGTATCAAGTTATTTGATAGGTACTGCTCGGTATTAGTTGAAATATGCTCGGTACCAAGTTATTTGATAGGTACTGCTCGGTATTAGTTAAAATTTGCTCGGTACCAAGTTATTTGATAGGTATTGCTCGGTATATGTTGAAATTAGCTCAGTATCGAGTTAGTGCAGTTCAGTATGGTACGAATACTGAGCAATACAGACTTTTGTAATCAAGTACCGAGTAAAAAAAAGACTAATACCGACCATATTTGAAAACAAATCGGTATAACTCGGTATTAGTTGTAAGCTTGGTATTAGACTAATACTACCAATTTTTACCATTATTAGGAAGACCAACCAAAAAAATCCGAACTCCACATAAACAATGAGAATGTCATATTCAAAATAGAAATATCTCCAAATTCAGAGATTACATGAATGACGATTGACTACCTGGATCTGGATTTGTAAAGTGTATGATTGTTGGAGGATTCCTCGTTGTTTGTTTTTTGTTTTTTTGTCTTCCTTTTCTCACAGTGATCCTTCAATCTAGCATTTGATACGCCCTTTGGCCTGCACTTCTTGGGATCCTTAATAGTTTCATTACCTTCTCCATAAATTGGTTTGTTCTTTCTGCCAAGCTTGATGGAATGCACTTTTTCAGCCAATGTTCTCAGACCATCTATCACACACAATTCAGCATCATCATTACCTTGTGCTTCTATGTTAATTTTATATGCAAAATGACATATATAATTTCTGAACATCATGTTGGTGGACTCAATAGGTTGGGAAGCATTGATGCCGAGACATGGGATTTTTCCACCAGAATATAAATCTTTTCGAGCATTGGCAGATCACCTTGAAAGTAAATATTTAATGAGAATATTAATAATATCTAACTGTCTCATAACTCTCATACAATGAGAACATAATATACCCATCATTTTGAACTTTGCACAGCTGCATTCAATCGTACCTTCTAAGGAATTAAAATTGATAATCAAATTGTGTGAATCAGTGGAGTTGTCTATGTTCGTTACAGAAAACCTTGATAAATCTGATGATGAATGTTCAATGTTTAATCCACCAAGTTTATGTAAGAACTCCTCTTCAAAAAATGAATACAACTTTCTTGAAAAAAAATTTGCAGCTTACTTTAATATTGGACTACTTTTCATATATGACTCTATATCTGTTTGACTACATCTGAATTATTCATATTGTTCATTTCAACACCAAGTCATCATCACCTTTTCCAAACCAAGGAAATACTCTGTGATAGTACTTGTTGGCTTGGAATAACCATGACATACATGATTGGTTGATTCACTACGTTGGGTTGATAAAATGCCAAGGTTAAAACAATCTTTGTTGAAGGCAGTTGATCACTTCTCCTTGATTTTGTAGAGATCATTCAACCATTGATGGCTTTGCAGGTTTCATTCTGAGATCATTATAGTCCATTTTCTCTCAAATTTCTCCACATAATCACATTGCTTAAAATAGTAAAAAAGTAAGAATTTAACTCTGTTGTTGCTGTTAAAGTACCAAACCTTTGAAGATGCCTTCTTGTACATATGTCATTGGCACAATCGATGCCGTGTATTTGACAATGCAATCTCTATTGCCCGGGCCATGGCTTGGTCCTGATCAGTAAAAATCGTAATGGGATATTTGTTACCCATAATTTTTAGAAATATTCTAAAAAGCCAGGTAAAAGAATCAATAGTCTCATTAGATAAAAATGCAACTCCTAATAGAACATTTTACCAGTGAATATTAATTCCAACAATTGGGACACAAGCTAAGTTATATTTATTTAAACGATAACTTGTATAGAATATAATCACGTCTCCAAAACAGTCATAATCAATTCTGCCAAGACCATCTTCCTAGAAGAAATTCAACAAACAACCGTCTTCATCAATTTCGACATCCCATGCAAACATGTTGCCATTAATTGCCCGTTCTTTAAACAACTTGATCAGTGAATTAGTGTCTCCAGTCTCAATCTTGGCTATTCTTTCTTTTTGGATGTAGTTATATGCATCCCGCTTCGTGAAACCCAGATTACCCACACCTCCAACTTCATCAGATAGGTATGTAAATGCATCGACAATTCTTATCCCTGCTTCTGACATAGATTTCAAAACAGCTGCATTCTCATCACTAATGCTCCTAGTTTACCTGAGCAAATGTTGATCATCCGGCCTAGCTAGTTCGTGATTGTGCCTCTCTATAGCTTTACTCACTCCCCAAACCCCATCTTGACTCATAAAAAATCTAACCATGGCTGGACATCCTTTTCTTGTTCATGATCTTCGATATTTTACCTTTGTACCACTCTCAGTCTCCTTCTTGAAACCAGCTTTAGAACACACAAAATCCTTTGATTTGATTTTCCTTGAATTTGGTCAGAAATGGTGATGATCTTTCCGAACACTGAATCCAGTTGAATGCGTGTACTGACAATATTTTTCATATGCTTTCTTCTCAGAATTGTAAACACCCTATGAAATATTCATATATCTAGTTTAGCTTTACATCTAAATATCAATACCAACCTTATACCGAGCTAATATTTATACAATCGGTACAAATGTGCACTATAACTTATTAATATTTATTAGCTTGTTATATTTCGCAAATAAGTTATGCAAGATTTATAGCTAGCCTAATAAATAGAGTGTAATTGTAATTCAAAAAACATCACCAAATGACACACCTTACGGCTCCATTTTACTTTAATTGTAATTGTAATTGTAATTCAGTTCAATTTTAACATAAAAAAACTAAAAAAGTCTAAGTGAATTTAATAATCTCCTAGATTTGTATCATTCAATATTGTATGGCCAATTTCCTTCTCCATTGAAATATTCCACCTCAAATGCATCAACATCCACACATCCTTTCCATAAGGTGTTATGGACTTAATAAAATGATTCCAAGCAATTACTAATTTCTCTTTCTATAAGGAAAAGATGCAGACTAATTGCTTGGTGGATCCATTCTAAAAGAAAATTGTAATCAATTAGTACAGTACCGGAATCTTAGCATATTTGAATATTTTGTACTCTTTTTCTACAAATTAAATAACACCTAAAATAACTTAAAACATGTTAAAATTCTAAAGAATATTCGTATGAAAGCAACCCTTAATTACTTGATATCTTTCAAGAGCACCCATAAAAATACTGCATGTACTTCCTACCTTGATACACCAACCTATGATGGTGTATATGATGCTAACAAAAAATTAACTTAGATAGTGTAAATATATAGGTTATTTGTGTGGCGTGGGATGAATGATTATTTAAGGGTCACTTTGATTAAGATGAAGCTCATTATCTTGGAAAAAGAATAGAGATTAAGAATTACCAGTCTCACTTTGGTAGAAATGAAGAGTGCACAGAGCCAAATATTGCCCAAGATACCATGATATGAAATTGCATGGGAAATTTTTTACTCTAAGGCAAAGCACCATTCATGCCAATATATGCCTCAATATTTATTAGGACTTAGTTTCTAAGACCAGCTATATTGATAATGATTAAGTTGGATGATAAATTTGATCTTAGCTTTATAACGGTTATTAGGAATGAAGTTGAGATGCTTAACTCTTAGATATTAGAGGATGTTTTCCATTATGATCTTAAGTAGAAGAAGGCTATCTCCTTTCTTAGGCCTAATAATTAAACCACAACTACTCCTTCCTAAAGGCTTGCTACTAGGCCTACCTACACCACTTATAAAACTCAAATTTTTAGGGGTCATATTACACGAAATTTAAAGACACTAGAGAGATCATATGTTTCAACTTTCAAATGTTATAGTAAGGAACATATGTAGATCAATGCAATGCATAATGCATAAATCTTTTTTTTTTAAATGATTTAAGATATTATTTTTAGATGAAATTAAAGACTGCATGTAGAAAAAGCATACAACAACAAAATCATGAGCATAAAAATAGTGTAATGTAAATCTTATTTTTAGATGATATTAAAGATTGTAGGTAGAAAAAGCATACAACAACAAAACCATGAGCAAGATTTTAGGGAGAAATTAGGCATGAGAAATAGGAAAGATTGAAGCTTCCAATTCTCAAGAACAAAAGTCTGAATCCATGAAGATCAAAAGCATAAGCCTTAACACAATAAAGAAATCGATTTAAACTTCGTTCACAAACAGTTAAACAAAGAAACAATAAAAAAAATCCTTGAGAAAATTAGGATTACAAAAATTTACATCCTAAGATTTGAAGGAAATATGAGAAGGTGATGTGATGCTAAAGTAGAAAAAATGGCTTCATTTACCCGCTCGTCCAGTCCAGTTCGCAAAGGATGGGATTCCGTGCAGCCACGAAGGAGAAGGAAAGTTCTAATGCAGAGAGGTGAACAGGAGCGAAGCAGGTTACGGGACTGCGAAAAGAATTGTAATATTATGTTTTACTTTTTTACTTCATTGTTACTCCTCAAAGACCGCTCGAACAAAATCTACGAATCAAATTGCATTTGAATTGAATCGAACGATTCTTTATAACAGACATCGGTTCTCTGATTTCACAGTCCAATCGGTTCAACTCCGATTTTGTGTTATGCATGTTTTGGGAAGTATTTAAAAATCTTGTATTTATGTCAATTAAGATATACTCATGCATGCATTAAATACGTAAAATTTGAATTCAATATTTCTTAATTGATAGTAACTAATAAATTAAGGTGAGTTGCATTTTGAGGATATATAGTTTGAGCATATTCATGAAATGAATAAATGAAGGGTTGGTGGTTAGAAGTTTTGATTATCAATCAAGATATCTTAGATTTAAATATTACATGTGAGTTTATATTGATTGACAAAAAATTATAAAAATAACTGAATAAACGCTTTAATTAAACCATTCATTTTATTCATAATGGCAGTAGAACTATTTTAAAAAATAAATAGTAAAGTTGCATCAAGAAAATAGTAGTCAAATGAAATTGTGATTGTTGTATGAAAAATATATATAAAAAAAATGGTCTCAATCCATAGGGGCCTGAGCAGTCACCATTACTCTCTAAATATTCAATATAATTTTATGTATTATTAGATTATATTATATATTGGTAATATTTATTTAGTTTATATCTCCTAAAAATATAATTAATTTCTATATGTACATTAAAAAAATTACTCCACCACTACTTAGGCCAATTTATATTCATAATTTTTTTTTTAAAGATAGGAATATTTAAGTAATAGAACATAATGTTTTTCAAAAA